>NC_035444.2:57770845-58070845 GCF_002127325.2 Helianthus annuus | reverse complement strand
CGAGTGGACCCCACTAACTCCAAACATTCACACCGGTACCAATTACCGTTATTTACCGATTTACCCTTCCGACAATGCTTCTTCAAGAATAAACCAAACTTCTTTTCCAATATTGCCCTTGCCTTGGTATCATAACCTGAAGACGTGGAGCAATTACCTTGAACGGTCTGGAGGGTATTATCGATATTTACTCTATTTGACTGCCAATGAGTTATCGTCTCTTTCAAATCTTTCTCTCGTGCATCATCGTCTCGTAACCACCCGATAAGTTCTTGAATTTCGGAATCGGATTCGTAGCAAGTCCACAAAGAGTCATCGGATGTGTACATTTCGGGCATTTCACAAGCTTTCATTCTACCATGTGGGCCCGAAACAAGGACCCGCTCGGGGCTGCTAACGGCCCAATAGAGTCTTCCAACTAAATCCCGACCCAAAAACTCTCTTCGAATAACGGGCTTAGCTTTTTTCGATTCCAAATTCGTGATCCTTTCCTGTATAGATTCTTGATCTTGGTCCCCATCGTTTTCTTCATTTTGTATTTGACTTTGACCATCACTAGATTTTGAAAACGACAAATTTTCATCTTCCTGACATTTATCTTCAACTTCTTTCGCCGAGTTTGAAGCCATCACATCCTCCTTTTTATTTTGAGTTTTCAATTCTTTATACAGCTTGCGTAACTGCTTTTCGAGATCACCGGAATCCGAACCCAGGTCGTTTCTAACAACCCCCGAACTCAGAGACTCGTCACATAAAAATTTGAAGAGAAAAACTCTCTGTAAAAAAAAAGAAGGTATAAACTTACACACGTGATCATCAAATGCACATGTAGTTTAAAGAGTAAAATGCCATTTTCGTCCCTGAGGTTTGGTCAGTTTTGCGACTTTCGTCCAAAGGTTTGTTTTTTCCTGCATCTGGATCCAAAAGTTTTGAAATCTTGCTATTTTCATCCAGCTCGATTTCTCTCCGTTAAGTCAGAGGTATTCCGTCTTTTTTGCTAACTTAAAGGGCAGTTAGGCCTTTTTTCACTTTATGTAAAAAAACCAAATACCCCTGAAAAGACCGAATTGCCCTTTGTTAGCAAAAAAGACGGAAATACAACTAACTTAACGGAGAAAAATGGATGGAGTTAACGAGCCGATGAAAATAGCAAGATTTCAAACCTTTTGGATCTAGATGCGGAAAAACAAACATTTGGACGAAAGGCGCAAAACTGACCAAACCCCAGGAACAAAAATGGCATTTTACTCTAGTTAAAATAATATATTTACGTAACAAACCTCTTCAGTGCCTAATTCCCAATACTCCATTAACTCCATGGTATCCGCTAACGGGGCCAATTTCTCCAAAAGATTTCTCGTAAATTCTTTTTGAAATTTCTTCTTGCCACGTAAACGAGACAATGCCCGGGTCCCACAGCGCTCGTCTTGTACGATAGGTTGACTGGACATGCAAGAAGGGCAATACCAATTGCCATCTGGAATTCTTGCAAGTGGTGGAACTAAGCAATATGTATGGTATTCGGAATCACATTTATCGCATAATAAAACACTATCGTCATCTTTATCCATCCCGCATACTTTGCACACCCCGTCCTCCCATGGTGCGGGGGGGAGCGGGCCCTCGGTTATCTCAATAACAAGCGAATTTAACTCTTTTTTCGCTTCTTCGGTTGATGAATCGAAACTGTTACCATTGCATGTAATTCTGCTCACGAGGTTTAGTACCTAAGTAAATTGGACCCGCAAATTAATAATGTTTAAATGGACAAAATCCAGTAGAAGTAATGACATCAATGCAAGAAAAAGGTAAATCATTTTATGTTTAATATTTATATAAATATAACTACTTATGCATGAAACATAAATGAACAACCATAAACAAATGTAAATAAACGAACCGAAATGACGAACATAATTGAACAAACAAAACGTGTGTTCATGTTCGTTCGTTTATTAAATAAACAGTCCGGTTATAAATAAACGAACATAAACGAACTTCCCGTCGAACAAGTTCATGAACAGTTCATGTTCGGTTCGTTTACAGGCCAACTTCTCTGTTAGAGAAGGCAAACCTGGCTTGTTTACTTTTTATGAATGGGTCAATTCTGTTAAGCATAGCTCAAACCGGCAAAATGAAAAAGAGCAAGTAAAAAAGAAATGATCAATGGTTCAAAATTTGTTCAAATTGTAATTTTACAGTTTTAACACAACAACTCCTAAATCATCTTATCAAAAAAAAAAAAAAAAAAAAAAAAAAAAAAAAAAAAACTGGACAAAAGGTGTTCCAGGCCAACCCAACCCGTACCAAATGGTTACCCGCTTTAATCCGAGCCCGTTAACCAACTCATCCGACCCGCCAATGCCACTTGTATTTTTCATGTTAGAACGTTGACAAATATTGTCTCACACATCAAAAGTTTAACAAAACTGTACGTTACCTAACTGTCGGATTCGCAAATGGCATGAATAAATATATTTGGTTTTTCGGTAATTAATAGGAAATTAGGGCAAGAGAAATCAACTAACCTCTTCTTCGTATAATTCTTCAAATTTATTCGATAGTGTTTCAACTAACTCGATGTAATCAGGTATATCACGATAAGCTATTCTTAAATTCTGCCAAACCTGACACACAATAACACATGTCAGATAATGAATCCACTAAATGTACCGATGGGTAAAAAATTGATATAATACCTCTCGAACATCCTCGATGAAAGATTCATGCGAAGTAACGTAAAACCCTGCAGCCAATCTAAGATCAATTGTCCTAAAATCCAATGGACGGGAAACCATTGCGGGATATCCAAGTACTCCCGTATCATCAGGATCGTTCGGCTTCAAAACGGGTCTTGCCAAAAGATTGAAAAAAACCCGATCTTCATCTGCGGCAGCCACCGATCTTAACACCACACGGCACCGTTTCATAACAGCGTCAGATAACGTTCTTACGCCACTTTTTTCTTTTTCTTTCTTCTCAGCGGGCTTCGGTTGAGGAATATCAACTCTCACTTTCTCAAGAACTGATATAACCGCTCTCTATTTTTTTTTTTTATTTTGAAAGGATTAGTTGTAGAGTAAGTACTAAAACAGACATCAATAACTTAAGAAGCATAGTGCAATCTGCACGAAAAAGAAACACTTTTTTTCGATTTTGACAACGAACTTGAAATCTTTTACCAATCAACCAATTGATGTGACACAGGCTAATACCACATCAAACGCCATAGAGAAAATTAAAAAAAATGATTTACAAGTTTTTAAAAACGTCTTTTTTTAATGTGTATTTAAAAAACTTCTATTTTATATCTAATTTGAGTGTAAAATGTGTAAAATTGGTTTCCATTTCATGCAATTTGCCTATAATTAATTAAATAAAGTACCTTTGTGGGTCCCGATGCGTTTCCCTTGTAAACTTCTTTGCTAATGGAGTGTTCAAGAATCTTTTTGGCCCAATCGGGTGGATTTTTGCTCAAAGATTCATAAATGCATCTTCTGATTCTTGCCCCGACATTAGTCGGTAGTTTTCTTACGGGTTCAAGAGCCTGGGCCCACTCTGGTGAATCATCGTCGATTACATTCATCTCTTTTGCGGAGTCTCCAGTGTCGATTTCTTTCTGATCTATGATAAACTCAACCGCTTTACTGTTCACGGAAGAAAAGATTTTCTTCGATGCTTCTGCCAAAACCTGAGAATAACGAAAATAGCAAAATCTTTAATTGGTAAGATTTGATAAGAAAACAAAATCAAAAGATGCCAAGATAAGAAATCGCGATCCGCAGCATGCAAAATAACATGGTTTACAAAACGAAAATAAGCCAATCTGGGTAAGCTTTTATTGTGAACGGGTAAAGTGGAAAAATTGGTTAAAAGGAGAATGAATCGAGCAGGTTGAAGGCCACACGTAGCATACACAACTTGTTACAAATGGTTGTAAAAATCCCGACTAGCTTCCGACTAATCCCTAGCCGGAGGTTCACCGAGTAATTTTTATCTAATCGGTCAACTAATCAGTACACGGTCAACAGTGGTCAAATCCAATCGTAATTGGCCAAAAATCGGTGGCAGTCTAGCAATTCCGGCCAGATTCTTGACTAAAACCTGTAAATTCCGGCAATTGATCCTATCTACTTGAAAATATGGGTCAAAGGTGTTAAAACATGTCTACTTAAAAAATACATATAAAAATATGTGTATATATACAATAAAACTGAAAATTACATATAAAATCCCAATCCGATTAATCGCTAGTCGGTACCCCACCGGATGACTAGCGCCTAGCGATTCTTACAACACTTACAACCTCCTAAAATGTTTTTTTTTCCAAAAAATCCCATTTTTATTTGTAAAATATTTTTAGTAATCATATTAGGAAAGATTTTAGAATAAAATTATGGACACTTTTTGTGTAGAAAAGTCCCTAAACTTTTTTTTTTGCACTATATAAATACCTTAACTTGATAAATTCTTTAACTTGTTATATATTTAACAAGAAAATCTTTTTTGAATGATTAAATCCACCAAGTTGTTGAAAGCGGTTATTTTTGTTAAATTTTAACAAGTTATAGATCATTAAGAAACAAAAAATTGAGACTTTTCCTGCACAAAAAGTGGAAGTCCATAGGTTTTTTTTCTGAAAGCGGTCGTTATATGAACATAATATAATATATTAAATTCAAAAGTTAAGACCAATAATGTGATATTGGGTCAGCCCAGCCCAACCAGTTTTGACCCATTAGTCTGTAACCAAAAAACTGAATACAGCTCACCATGGCATCAGCCTCCATTGCAGCCACTCCGGTTAGCGAGCCGCAAAGTGTGCCACCGTCACCATGCAAACAATGGAACACTTTACCGCACTCACGGGTCATGACCTCTGAAGATTCAAAGTTACCGTCAACAGACAACGCAACCAAAATATATCTTCGCGCTACTTCGGGCCACGTGAATTCATTCACAGGTAGCATATCAAGACTTATCCTTTTACCACCAACCACAACCTCCGCATCTTTTTTCCTCCCTTTTCTTGACTTTGACTCGACCCCACCAAACGGGTCGTATATTTCCTTGACTTTTACCAACACATCTTCTATTACCACCTTCAGAAGTGCCATGTGGAATTTCGCGAGTTCAACACCTGCGCATTTGCTAGCGGCTTCTGCTCGAGAACCTTCTCGTTCGTGTTCAACGGAATCTTCACCGGCATTAAAGGTGACGTCATTGGGTCGGGTGTTTTCTAATGTTTTCAAGATTAGATTTTTTTGAAAATCAACTGAAGACCATTTTACGGGCTTCAAATCGTCAACCCATGGATTCATGAGTTCGCTCTCCATCACTTGTCTAGAGATTGGTGCCTCTAACCCGAGAACTTTATAAAACCGCAAGCAGATTTCATAGGCCTACACAACATAAAATTTGGAAATTTAGGCATAATAATGCATTTTTTGAAAAATTAATTCATTCCGGATATAGTACGCATTTAAATACACTTTACGCAACGTTAAAACTTTTTTACTCACTTGACCCATTGGAGAAAAATATAACCCAAACCGACTAGCTTCTGCATAGGGCTGCAAACGAACCAAATGTTCAGCGAACAGTTCGTGAACCGTTCGGCAGAAAGTTCGTTTGTGTCCACGAACACAAACAAGAAATTTCGTTCATTTAGTTAAATGAACGAACATGAACACAAGCCACATTTGTTCATTTATGTCCATTAATGTTCGGTACTCATATGACACAATAAAGAAAAATACAACCCAAAAGACCCGTTTTGGTAAACGGGTTGAACCTGTCACCTCTAAAAGAGCTATTACCTGAATAACGTCACCGATCAAATGAGGAGGAAGGTTTGAGTTGACTTTGTTGCCAGGTGGACTTGGTCTCTTGTTTGTTTGCCTAAGACTATTCGACACAGCCTCATTTTGTAAACCGTCTTTACTTATAGCCATAAAAAAACCACTACCAACAGTTTGGGAACGCAAACCGTTAATTCTTGTCATCAGTGATTCGTATTTCGCACACGCGGCAACCCCAGGAAGCTGCTCTATGAGTTCTTGTACAAACTCCGCATCTAACCCGAATCTATCAAGTTCCAACCACTTTCTCAACGCTTCACAAGAAGATTCGAGCTCCGTAACTGTCAGTATCTTATCCGGGATGCTGTTCAACGGACCCGTTACGTAACAAAACTTCCCTAATGTGCTAAAATCGTATGACGCGTCAAGACATTGTTCATTGACGCGATGATTGCAACAAAACGTCAACACCTTTTTCTTGTTATATGATTCATGGCATGCGTGTAGTAGCGTTTCAACGGCTTTTTTCCAAGCAGATGATGAAGATACGTCCTCGATCGAAAATTCACCAATTAAATCGTGATTGCCGGTGATTACTTCACGTTCTTCAAGATTAATGGTGGGGTCCGCAGTCAATAAACTTGTTATGTTATCGTTATCTAGGTGAGGCGGTGGAGTAAGTTCGGTAAACATCATGTGAATGTTTGTATCATCGTCATCGTAATCATCGTGAATCGGTTCACATTTTCTCACGCAGAGGACTTTTGAAGCGTAAGGAATTGACTGCTTCGTGCATGGATACCTATGTACTCTGAAAATCGGGCCCGAATCACCACCGTCTAAAACATCATAAACGAAAATGGACCCGGTAAATTTATCATGCCAGATAGACCGATAACCAACAGGCCAGATCTGCGAGGCGTTGTGGAACGAACCCCGCGGGTCAATTTTTCCAACCGACATAACAAAGAAGTCTTCAAATTGAACCGGAAAACCATCGTGAAACAACTTTGACCCGTTTGAAAAAGAGTCAGCTTCTATTGAATTTTTACCGTTGCGCAACGTATTCTTATGCTCTCGGTTATTGGCCCGCTTGTCCTTTTTTCTTTTAGAAGAATGTGATCCCTTCTGTATTAAAACGAAACCGTTACCCTTATCTTCAGTTTCCGATGAATTAAATGTGGATGTTAAACCGAGATGATGAGCAACTTGTGACATCGAATCAAATCGAGTTCCGTCTGGCGCGAAGTAAATTGCGGAAGTTTTGCAATTAGTTTCGGAATATTCGAATTTAACACGCCAACCGTCTCCTAACACGCCTTGTTTTTCGGTTATATAATCTTTAAGTGCCTGCAAATAGATCAAGTTGCCCTTTCGTGTTGCGGTTTCAAGATTTACGTGCGCAAACCTAGGCATGCTACACGAAGTATTTTGAGACGGAGATCCGGTCGCTATGAACCTCATATCAGGGTGCGACATTGGAGAATTTAAAGCAAATCCAAGAAAAGGGTTACGCATCAAATCCTGCATTCTATAAACCGAAATTATGTTATAACCAATTTCAGAAATATAAAAAAATCAAGATGAAAACAAAAGAACAAAAGGTTCAATGATAACCATACCACCATAGTTTAAATCATGTGATAATACAACACGAAGTCAATTGACGTATAATCCATGAAACAAGATTTAACCTTTTCTTTCGTAAGCATAGAGAATCGAAATGTGTAACGCGTGACGTTGACGTACTATGTTTAATAAGGTACATTACTTATAAAGACAAAAAAAACATAGATTTGGAAACTTCTGATCATGCTCATGCTATTCAACTACTAGTTCTAAAACAATCATAAGTTGTAAAAAACTACTATTTTGCTCAAACCCTAATTAGTAGTTACATAAACAAGAGATCTTATAAAACAGTAACAATCATTCACACATAAAACCTCAATTATGAAAGCATATATCCATAAAGCAAATAACACATCTTCAATTATGAACAATTATGAATATTTATGTATTATTCAAGTATAAAACTTCATATAGCTTACTTAGGAAAGCTGGCTGCTAAAACCAGCTCTGAATTCACAAAATAACCCTCCTCAGCGCCGTCGAGTTCGCGCGGGGGAGACTCATTTATATCGAAAGGCACCGGGGCAGCAGCGAGCCGTATCCTCTTCCCATTGCGGTAGTCAGTCAAACACTCGAAACACTTCCAACCCCTTTGCACTTTCCTAACCCCTAAACACTCAATATGAGACCTTTTCCCACAATCAAAACAAATCACCATCGACCCTTCCACCTCACCACAGGACATACACCGGCGCTCCGGCGGAAACCCACCGGCGCCGGCGAATTCTCGAGGGGAGGGTAAAGGGGCTTCGTTTAGATCGATTTCTAACGCTATGGAACGCCCACTGGTTCCGGCTGCTGATGAATTACCCGAATGTTGTTGTTCCATTAAAAGATTCAAACTTTGGGTGTTGATTACAAAACCCACAAATTGTTTTAACTCAAATTGTAGGAAGAAGTGAAGACACGTGAATCTTTATGAGTGTTGATTAAATTAGAAAGACAGGAAGAACAAGTGTTGAACAAGATCATTAGAAAGGGTGGGTTTGAGTGAAATCGGAGAATGTGTGTTTGTTTAGGGTGTTGAAGAAGAAGGAACGTAAGGCATGTGATGAGATGGGTTGAAGCGGTCGAGAAGAAAGAAGCTGCTGCTGCAGCTGCTGCGATGGTGTTGATTTTGGGGTTTTTTTTCTTGAGAATTGCGATCCCTGTTTTGTGTGTCAAATGTCGGAATCACCCTCCCTTTGGTTATTATAGATGTCACACGAAACTTGTGTGCATCATAATATGATATGATACAATTACAAACTTTTGTAATATGATATGATACGATTACATCCTATTTTTATTTATTTTCTTATAATATGATATGATACGATTACAAACTTTTGTAATATGATATGATACGATTACATCCTATTGTTATATATTTTTTTATGAATGAATACTTGTATTCTTAACAATTCTAACTTTATGAACTTTGAATAAGTAAATTACTTTGTATAAAAACTTTTCTTTAGGTAAAGTTGTTTTTGAAAACCCTAAGCGAAATACAAAGTATGGACCTTTGAATTTGTATTATTTTACAAAAAAAAAGGTATAGAAACAACAACTAAAAACCCTCTTTTATTCGGCTTGGGACTGGAAAAATTATAAACTTGAATGTTAATAGTTGGTGGAGTGAAACTATCAATTAATTTAAGGAAAAACAATAATAAATTAGGATTAATAAAACTAATAGCAAATATGAAATTCCCTAACAAATTACAAACACGGTCTCAAATATTAATCGCTAACACAATAATCAATATCAAAGACAAAGTACAAATTAGGATTTAGGGATTTAGGGTAACAGTGTTTGTGAATTGCGATGTCTCAATTTCAATTTGAGAACATGATACTATATACAATAGGAATTCAAGAATGTCGTATATGCAAATTAGAATCTAATGTTGTTAGAAACTAAAAACTTACCAGATTATCCTTCAATTTGCGATTCATCATTCACGGCTACCCCTAATTTTGGATTTTTAGCCATATGATCTCACTAATCCCCAATGACGTCGTTGAGTAATAATGGCAACCATAGACTCGAAGATCTAAAGTCACGATGTTGGTGGCCTTGATTTAAGGATTTTAGTATGAAGATTGGTATTCTTATTTTGAAACGGTGCATAATCTATAAATCGATGGAATGGAACGGTGATTATGCCCACTGGCTACTGCTATGTCGCTAACCCTAACACGCATTAAATAACGGGGCCTTTAAAAATTGGTTTGATTTATTCATTATTTGGCCCTAATCCACATACTACATATAGAGGCCCCTGTTTTTTGGTAACCCTAGGCCCGTGTATAGTCTTAGAAGCCCATTGGGCCAGCCCAACTTCCTCGGGTGTCGTACGTATGTCTTTACAACTTGTTGGTGCATTTAAAGGACTATAAATGATGTTGTTTTCAATAATAGAAGTCTGTCTCAGTAGGTTAAAAGAGGAAGTCAAATCCACAAGTTATCTTTGGTATGTAAGTACCAAACAATGTAGTTTATCTTTAGTATGTGAGTGTCAAACACTATAGCTTATAGTATATCTTTTAGTACGCGAGTAACAAGTTGTAATGGCATCCTTTGTGTTTCTTTTGCCATGCTGCTTTCTTTTTACGCCTTATATTATTTCTTATGTTTATTATTGCCTGTCATGTTTAATGCACGTTTGATTTTCAAAAGCAAAGGTGAGTTTGAGATGCCTAGGTGTGTTTTGTCATGTTTCTTGAAGCATGAGATTATAGCCAGGATGGTCATAACTTTGAATTTGTTTCAAAATGGAAACTAGTGATTATGGAAGGTTATACGTGTTTATGTACATTGTTTCCCATTTATGGGCCTCATAAGTTTTGATATCTTTGTGGCAATTAGGTATAGTATGTCCCGACTTATGAACCATAGCTGTCATATAATTAATTATATAAAATATTGTTTTGATTAGATTTTATTTGATATAAGATGTTATTAGATGAGTTTTCATGACTCTGTATTGGTTTGAGAAAAGATTAGATTTTTCGTGGATTGGCGGGAGTGATGATGGGATTCACTTTGATTTCACACGGAAGTTGGTAGGTCTGCAGCCATGGCAGATTTATCATCTTTGGTAAAAGATGAGATTTTTTGTATCTTGGAGGGTAATTGAGATGGTCATGTGATTGTATGTCCTTTTGTGTGCCAAGGTATACGTGTGTAGATTGTTTACATTTACGAGCCTCATATTTAGCACACTTATTTTTGTGAATATATTATATTATATACACACAAAAAGCAACTTAACACCCATCATTTACTTACCATATGTACGGCTTCCAACATTAAATAATAAATATTCCACACTCACCATCTCCATTCTTACAAGCGCCATTTACGGTCGTTCCGTAACCGTCTTCTACATTCTTCACCCCGCCATTTTCAAGTAAGCATCATTCTGATACATCCTTTTAATTTAAATGATATTGGTCAGAATTGATTCAATCACAGGTTTATTATACAAAAATCAAGAAGAACACAAATGATTATTGTTCAATTGAAACGATTGATGTTGTTTTATCTAATCCATGTTCTTCGTCAAATCCTTATACAAAACATTGAAACATAACACCAATAAGAAGTACAACAATCAAAGGATTATTTGATTGTTTCTGACACGATTCAAAAATTGATCAATTGGAACCATCGTATCATCTCCATTTCATGTTCTTTATCGGTTGTACTCTAAATTTTTGAAATCCATTTTAATCAAATTAAACCAACAACAATAACGAATTATTTCATTGTTGTTATCATGAACCGAAGAACATCGAAATAACCATGATTACTGATGTGCTTAAAGTGATCAATTAAAAACTAATTAATTTTAACCTAAACTAGGCACGCTAAGTTTTAAATTTATAAAACTAAAACTCTTTAAAACCTAGACCACATAACCGGCAGGTGTATCGGTCAATGCAGTAGAGCCCAAGTAAGTCCGAGTATCGAACCCACGAGACTCTACTGATTACGTAAACTAGACTCGATTAACTTATCTAAGACTAACTCGACTTAATTGTTTTTTATGTTTTGAGGGGGGTTTCTAATAACCTAATGCAATTTATTAAAATTAACTAAAGCTGACGGAGACATGAACTAAGACTGATGATGAATTCAGATGATGGGAAAACAGTACCTAGGCTATAATCATACACATGCTTGGCACGTTCTATCGGTTATGGAACTAATGTGGAACCGAGATCTTAAGATGCTAAACTTAAAGGATAACCGACCAGGACCCTCGACCTTTCTCCAGAAGACACCTATGGAAATCTATTAAGCTGTTAATCTACTGGTTTGGAGGATTCCGTCGCGAGCTTTCCTACTGTAATAATAAAGTATCCTCAAGACAATCTACCTCGCAGTACGAAAGTCACAGGTAACTATGGAATTATGATCACACTTGATAAGCAAATAGTGAAAGGGCAACTAAAGGAATCTTCTCTCAGAATATCTAACCCTAGCAATCTAACACTAAAGACATACCGACAACCTCTCAACTATCAAGATTGGTAGAATACTTAACCCTGTTCAAATTGCAATTATATCCCTATGGTTCACTACGTCTAGCAAAACATCTAATAGTCAAGAACACACAATAAATGACCTAGCATGCAACTATTATTAGAAAGACTTTCAACTAGCAACATGAGGGATAATAATTATTCAATGAACAAGATTAAATACGAATACAGGAAAGATCATAAAAAACCATGTCTTTACTTTAATATTTAAATCCACATCACAAGTGCCAAACCGATGAAAAATGTCAAAACAAGGTGATTATCTTAACCTAGGCACTGATTAGAAGTTTAGCCAAGAATCATAATCAAGAACGCGAAACAAGTTTGAAAGAAAAAATAAATCATGTTCAATAGTCTTAAAAAAACACAAAGTATAATAAAATTGAACTAACACGTTTACGAACCCTGACACAAATCTTGAACTCGAACTTTAATGATCTTATTCTGCTCGGCTTCCTCTATCGTCGCCTTAATTCTCCTCTCGTATGCGTTTTGGTATATCACAATTTGAGAAACACTATAATTCCTCATGAGTTGGGCTGCTAGCAGCTAATCACAAAGGCCATGTTGGGTTGTTGGCAGGGTTCACGATTTTCATTGGCCCAATTACAAAAATAAGAAAAAACAATCAACTTAATATATTTTTTGTCAACAACACAAGAAGTCGGTCAACAGTGCACATGCACTTTCACTATTTATGCAAGTTTGGTCCCTTAAATTTCAATACTTGTCATGATGAATTTTTCACTTCCGTTTATTGCAACTTAGGTCCTTCTAGCTTATTATATATTTCCCGATTATTCGTTCATTGATCCGTTTAAGCTCGTTTCGATTCCTTTTTCGCACCAGGACTTGTAACAAAATAAAATAATCGAACATACAATAAAACTAATAAAAGCGACTCTAATTAATTACTAAACTACATAAAATACATAGGATAAAAGTGCGTATTACAACACATCAATTACTGGAATTATTTAGAATCATCACTTTGATTTCTGAATCAAATCTATTTACCCGTATAGCGTGACATGTGAATCCTTACGCATATCTTTTTGTTAACAACCAAATAGCGAGCTTCAAATCCCCTTGAACTTAGAACTTGAAATTGAAATTGGCTTATTACAAATCCTACATGTCTACTTTTAATAACACAAAAATTTACTTCATATCATAGAAACAAAGAATCTATTTTTTTTTCTTGACTACATGAAGTAAAAAAAGGTCATATTCCCGCTAACCATAGAGACAGTGAGAGAAGAGAATCTAGTTTCCGGAGTGATTTTCCAGACGTCGAAGTTAGTTTCTAGCGAACCAGCCAACCATAGTTTCCGATGTTGTGGATGAGATATTTCACTGTGATGTTTGGATGTTTGTTTGAAATATTGCGGAAATTGCATGAAATTGGAGGTTGTGTGAAAGAGAGTAGGTTGATGGTTGATGGGTTGTTATTGGTTACTGGTGTCTGACGGTGGTCGGCTTAAAGAAAGAGAGAGAGAGAGAGAGAGAGAGAGGAACAGTGAGAATGGATGGGAGAGTAGGCTGGTGGAGTGGGTGGGGGTGATGGCTTATGATGGTGGTTGCGATGGTGGTGGCTGCTGTTGGTGGTGGCGGTTGTTAGTGGTGGGTCATGGTGGGTGTTAGACTAAGAGGTACAAAAGGTAGAGTGAGAGAGAAAGGGTGAAAAAGAGAGATGAGTGTATATGTATATATATTTATTTTATACTTGAAATTACCAAAATACCCTTTCAATTAACATTAGGGAGAAAAATGACCATTTTTATATGATTGGGGCAAAACCATAAAAATGACCAAATCACAGGGAGCAAAACAGAACTTTACTCTTTATAATACAAGTGTGGAAATTGTAAAAAAAGGGAAGAAACGTGAATAAAGCTATAAAATGGAAAATTCAATACATCATTCAACTAAATGTCGATGAAACCAATAATCCATAACCAGAATAGACCAATATCTACAATTACTTATATTATGTAATCTTTTACTTTTGAAGACTCACAATCAATGGTCCAAAACCAACTAACAACCGAACCAATCGCCAAACCCATAAGCAAGAACACCACAAGCACAATCCCAGCCGTCTCTGAATGTTGAAGTGGCACGGTTTTAGGAGCCACCATCATCAAACAGCTAGTCAAGTAGCCGTTAGTGAGCCCCAACAGACATGTCACAACGGTTACAGAAATCTCGGTCCTAAGAAACATAGGACCATGTAAACATGCCAAACAAACGAGAAAAAACACAAGCCGTGCAAAGGATGCACCTATAACCACTTTAGAATTCTCAACAACATAAAAGGAAGTCAAAACTTTCCCAACTAAGTCAAACACATTGAAACATGTAATAAGGATGATTGGATACCAATCTTTTAAAAGTTGAGAATGAACATCTTCTGTAATGTAGCCTGGAAAAATGGCTAATGTCACAACGTATAAGATAGCGATAGCAAGACCCTACCATTTGACTGTTCCAACAACGTCCCATAACGTCGACTGCCATAGCAAGACCTTACATTTTTCTTCCTTTTCGTTGTTTACAGCTTGGATTTTTATATTATTATAATGTTTGATAACCGGGAGTCTTTCTGGTAAAGTTGTTTTTGAAGACCCTAAGCAAAATACAAAGTACGGACCTTTGAATTTGTATTATTTTATAAAAAAAGGTATACAAACAACAACTAGAAACCCTCCTTTATACGGCTTGGGACAGGAAAAATTATAAACTTGAAGGTTTATAATTGGTGGAGTTAAATTATCGATTAATTTAAGGAAAAAAACAATAATAAATTAGGATTAATAAAACTAATAGCAAATATGAAATTTCCTAACAAATAACAAACACAATAATCAATATCAAAGACAAAGTACAAATTAGGATTTAGGGATTTAGGGTAACAGTGTTTGTGAATTGCGATGTCTCAATTTCAATTCGAGAACATGATATTATATACAATAGGAATTCAAGCATGTCGTATATGCAAATTAGAATCTAATACAAAAAAAAAGTTGATAGAAACTAAAAACTTACCCGATTATCCTTCAATTTGCGATTCATCATTCACGCGCTACTCCAAATTTTGGATTTTTAGCCATATGATCTCACTAATCCCCAATGACGTTGTTGAGTAATAATGGCAACCACATACTCGAAGATCTAAAGTCACGATGTTGGTGGCCTTGATTTAAGGATTTTAGTATGAACGATTGGTATTCTTATTTTGAAACGACGCATAATCTACACATCGATGGAATGGAACGATGATTTATGCCTACTGGCTACTGCTATCTCGCTAACCCTAACACGCATTAAATAACGGGGCCTTTAAAAATTGATTTGATTTATTCATTATTTGGGCCTAATCCACATACTACGTAGAGGCCCCTGTTTTTTTGGTTGCCCTAGGCTCGTGTCTATGTAACGCTCCGCGTTTTTCCGCACTTCTTGTTTTAGCAAGTCATGTTGTACTTTCCATATTTAGACACTTGTACTCTCTTTGTAATCTACTTTCGTTTCATTAGTAATTCGAGACTATTGATCATAATGAAAACGAAGCTATTTTATTCATGTTTGTGTTAGACTTATGTGCAATGTTCACGTTTGAACGATATATTATCATAGACTCTCGAATCGTTATTACGCTCAATGCTCGTTAAACTAGTTGAAACTCGTAAAATAGTGAAACTCGAAAGCTTTGTGAAACGAATAAACGTTTAAAGATTTTTATTCGTTATAAATATGGTCATTATTCAAGCTTAAACTAATTAAATTAATTAAAATAATTAATTTTGTTATTTAAAAGTTCATTCTTTATAATAATCTAGTTAGTCCCGTTAGATTTTTGAAGCTAGAAAATAACCTAGTTAGTAAACCAAGTTAAATTACTTAAGCAATTACTTAGATAAACTAATTGGTTAAAAAAATTATATAACTTAGTTAGTTTAAAAGTTAGTTTCCTTTTAAAAACCATAAAACTTGGTTAGTTAGTTAAACCACAGGGACCGTTAGTGCAAATTCACCAAACTAAACTTCAGGGACTGATTCTGCAATTATTGAAACTGTTTAAAAAATCAAAATAATAAAAAGCGGATGCCAGGACTCGAACCCGGGTCACCCAGCTTAAACACACACGCACACACCACTCCACCACTGCCTTCACATGGTTCCTATTCAGCACATTTAATTCTTAACCACTCCCTCACTCAAGCCTGATCAGCGCGAACAGACCCTCCAGCAGGTCTGTTTGAGCGCGATTTTGACCTTTTTTTGAGTTTTAAACACGATTTTGGCATTAAATACTCACCTAAACTTAACCTAACTTTTTCCCTATAAATACCAATCCTAATCCAAGCTATTTTCACTTTTCTAAACACTCTCAAATCTCCAAATCAGTCCCAAATTCGTGTTAATTCAGAAGGTTCGAGTAGATTCATACTCTTGCACAAAAGTGAGCATATCTCACTCGTTTCTTGTCCGTTTTTGCTCATTCTTTTTCCTACTTGCTTGGTTAATCATGTAGTTTGATTCCTTGACTTCTCCTTGGAGAAATCAGACCTGGAATTGCTCCGAAATTGACCAAAAACTTTCTGTTTTGTTTCAAACTTATGCAAACTTCATCCAACTTGTGTGAAACACATCTCAAACCAATGTCCTAATGCTTACAACCTCTCTTATGGTTGGTTAGGCTTAAAAACATGGTTGAGACATCTAAATCAGAGGTTAAAACCTCATAAACTTTCTGTTTTTAATTAGGGTTTTACCCACAAGTAGTGTACAAGTGTGAAACTTGTTGAATGTGAGATGGTTGGATTAGCTTGGGCTATCCTTCATAAGAATCCACTCATTACTTGATGTTTTACTATAGATTAGTTGTTGTTAATACCTTGATACTTGTACGTTCATGACCCTCCTTGTTGTTTATAACAACAAGTGTAGTGGTGAACAATAGAGGTGCCTAAATGGAAGCTTGTTCTTCCTACCTCATGTATGTATTCTATGACACAAAGAGGTACCTAAATGGAGACATTAATCTCCTACCTCATGCTTGAACCATAAGACTTGTAAACTATATAATATCTAAGTTATTCTATATGTATACATCTAAGTAACTAAGACTTGATGATGACTTAATAGTTATTTGTTAAGTGGACGTTACATCATCTATGACCATGCCCTTGTTACGACTCTAATGGATCCTAGAATCCATGAAATCATACCAACTCTTTTGAGTTTCAATAGTGTCAAGAACAAGAGTTATGTGTACAAGATGATTATTTTCACCTATGTTACTTTCTATATATTTCAAAAACTCCGAATCTATAATCTTCCGTTATACGCCAAACTCACACACCTACGTTTCCTTGTGTAGAAGGACAAGGTGCTCCGAACTAATTCATCTACAAACTTGCTCTCGGAACTTCAAGTCACCACTTGTAAACCGTGAGTATACTCGAACCCATTTTTACTTTTAACACTTTGGGTGCAACATGTATTCTATATTAAACGCACATGACACTTGAAACTTATTTGAAACTTACTCTATCCATTTAAACATGAAACATGAAACTTGTGAATCTTGAGACTATTTTGTGCTATGTGAACGTTTAATTCTTGTGTGTAGTTCCGCCTTAACAATAGTAGCGCTATAGGAGTAATGCACCTCCCCGTTAGTCTTTGGGGTATTGTTAGGATGAGACATATCAACCTCCCGTGAAACTTTGGGTTAGGTACTTAAACGCATTGGGAAACTTGGGCTATCACTTGGACTACGTAAACTAGCACGTTGAAACTATTTTATTATGTTCATGTTGGATATGAGTTTTTATTCTATTATGCTATGTAAACAAACTTGTATACTCGCTCTTTGCTTTTGCATTGAAACTCTATTTTAATACATGTTGCAGGTTGATTATTGAATTATGGATGATTCATGAAACAAGTTTAGGGTGGACTAGATACACACCTAGAATTTATCTATCTTTTGTTTGTTATGTTATTGTTGAAACAATGTTGTATTTTGTTTTGAAATCTTGTATGACAATTTAGCACTTGCAATGAAATTTGAATTTAATTAAATATTGCCACATAGTGTTATGACGTTTTGAGCAATCTACACACTTCGTCTCATCCCGATGTTTCCGCCATCGGTTGGGGTGTGACAGTCTAGTCTTAGAAGCCCATTAGGCCAGCCCTGCTTCCTCGGGTGTCGTACGTATGTCTTTACAACTTGTTGGTGCATTTGAAGGACTAGAAATGATGTTGTTTTCAATAATAGAAGTCTATCTTAATAGGTTAAAAGAGGAAATTAAATCCACAAGTTATCTTTCGTATGTGAGTACCAAACAATGTAGTTTATCTTTGGTAAGTAAGTGTCAAACACTATAGCTTATAATATATCTTTTAGTACGCGACTAACAGGTTGCAATGGCATCCTTTTTGTTTCTTTTGCCACGTTGCTTTCCTTTTACGTCTTATATTATTTCTTATGTTTATTATTGCCGTCATGTTTAATGCACGTTTGATTTTTCAGAAGCAAGGGTGAGTTTGAGATGCCTAAGTGTGTTTTGTCCTGTTTCTTGAAGCATGAGACTATAACCAGGATGGTCATATATTTGAATTCATTTCAAAATGGCAACTAGTGATTATGGAAGGTTATATGTGTTTATGTACATTGTTTTCCATTTGTGGGCCTCATAATCAATGAAGTTTTGATATCTTTGTGGCAATTAGCTATAATATGTCCCGAATTATGAACCATAGCTGCCATATAATTGATTATATAAAATATTGTTTTGATTAGATTTATTTGATATAAGATGTTATGATCATGAGTTTTCATGACTCTGTGTTGGTTTGAGAAAAGATGAGATTTTTCGTTGATTGACGGGAATGATGATGAGATTCACTTTGATTTCATACGGAAGTTGGTAGGTCTGCAGCTATGGTTGATTTATCATTTTTTGTAAAAGATGAGATTTTGTGTATCTTGGAGGGTAGTCGAGATGGTCATGTGATTGTCTGTCCTTCCGTGTGCCAAGATATACGTGTGTAGATTGTTTACATTTACGAGCATCATATTCAACACACTCATATTTGGGAATATATTATATTATATATACACAAAAAGCAACTTAACACCCATCATTTACTTACCACATGTACGGCCCCAACATTAAATAATAAATATTCCATGCTCACCATCTCCATTCTTACAAGCGCCATCTACGATCGTTCCATAACCGTCTTCTACATTCTTCACCCCACCATTTTCAAGTAAGCATCATTCTAATACATCCTTTTAATTTAAATGATATTGGTCAGAATTTATTCAATCATAGGTTTATTATACAAAAAATCAAGAAGAACACAAATGATTATTGTTCAATTGAAACGATTGATGTTGTTTTATCTAATCTATGTTCTTCGTCAAATCCTTATACAAAACGTTGAAACATAACACCAATAAGAAGTCCAACAATCAAATGATTATTTGATTGTTTCTGACATGATTCAAAAGAACGTGATCAAGTATTGATCAACTGAAACCATCGTATCATCTCCATTTCATGTTCTTCATCGGATGTACTCTAAATTGTTGAAATCCATTTTAATCAAATTAAACCAACAACAATAAATGGATTATTTCATTGTTGTTATAATGAACCGAAGAATATCAAAATAACCATGATTACTGATGTACTTAAAGTGGTCAATTAAAAACTAATTAATTTTAACCTTAGCTAGACACACTAAGTTTTAAATTCATAAAACTAAGACTCTCTAAAACCTAGACCACATAACCGACAAGTGTACCAGTCAATGCAATATAGCCTAAGTAAGTCCGAGTATCGAATCCACGAGGCTCCACTGATTACGTAAACTAGACTCGATTAACTTATCTATGACTAACTCGACTTAATTGTTTTTTTATGTTTTGAGGGGGGGTTTCTAATAACCTAATGCAATTTATTAAAATTAACTAAAGCTGACGGAGACACGAACTAAGACTGAGGACGAATTCAGATGATGGAAAAAACACTACCTAGGCTACAATCCTACACATGCTTGAAACGTTCCATCGGTTATGGAACTAATGTGGAACAGAGATCTTAAGATGCTAAACTTAAATGATAACTGAACAGGACCCTCGACCCTTCTCAAGAAGACACCTATGGAAATGTTTTAAGCTGTTAATCTACCGGTTTGGAGGATTCCCTCGTGGGCTTTCCTACTGTAATAATAAAGTACCCTCTAGACAATCTACCTCGCAGTGCGAAAGTCACAGGTAACCATGGAATTATGATCAGACTCGATAAGCAAATAGTGAAAGGGCAACTAAAGGGATCTTCTCTCAAAGTATCTAACCTTAGCAATCTAACAATAAAGACAGACTGACAACCTCTCACCTCTCAGCTATCAAGATCGATAGAATACTTAACCCTGTTTAAACTACAATTATATCCCTATGGTTCACTACGGCTAGCAAAACATCTAATAGTCAAGAACACACAATAAATGACCTAGCATGCAACTATTATTTGAAAGACATTCAACTAGCAACATGAGGGATAATACTTATTCAATGAACAAGATTAAATATGCATATACGAAAGATCATAAAAAAAAACCATGTCTTTACTTTAATATTTAAATCCACATCACAAGTCCCAAACCGATGAAATAAATGTCAAAACATGGTGATTATCTTAACCTAGGCAGTGATTAGAAGTTTAGCCAAGAATCATAATCAAGAACGCGAAACAAGTTTGAAAGAAAAAATAAATCATGTTCAATAGTCTTAAAAAAAACACAAAGTATAATAAAATTGAACTAACACGTTTACGAACCCTGACACAAATCTTGAACTCGAACTAATCCCCCTTAAATGATCTTCTTATTCTGCTCGGCTTCCTCTTTCTCCCGTTCGTCGCCTTAATTCTCCTCTCGTATGCGTCTTGGTATTTTGCGTCACCCCTCATATCACAATTTGAGAAACATTATAATTCCTCATGAGTTGGGCTGCTAGCAGCTAACACAAAGGCCATGTTGGGTTGTTGGCAGGGTTCACGATTTTCATTGGCCCAATTACGAAAATAAGAAAAAACAATCAACTTAATATATTTTTGGTCAACAACACAAGAACTCGGTCAACGGTGCACATGCACTTTCACCATTTATGCAAGTTTGGTCCCTTTAATTTCAATACTTGTCATGATGAATTTTTCACTTCCGTTTATTACAACTTAGGTCCTTCTAGCTTATTATATATTTCCCGATTATTCGTTCATTGATCCGTTTAAGCTCGTTTCGATTCCTTTTTCGCACCGGGACTTGTAACAAAATAAAATAATAGAACATACAATAAAACTAATAAAAGCGACTCTAATTAATTACTAAACTATATAAAATACATAGGATAAAAGTGTGTGTTTTACAACACATCAATTATGGAATTATTTAGAATCATCACTTTGATTTCTGAATCAAATCTATTTAACCCGTATCACGTACGTGTGAATCCTTACGCATATTTTTTTGTTAACATCCAAATAGCGAGCTTCAAATCCCCTTGAACTTAGAACTTGAAATTGAAGTTGGCTTAATACAAATCCTACATGTCTACTTTTAATAACAAAAGAAAAATTTACTTCATATCATAGAAACAAAGAATCTATTTTTTTTTTTTTGACTACATGAAGTAAAAAAAGGTCATATTCCCGCCAACCATAGAGACAGCGAGAGAAGAGAATCTAGTTTCCGGAGTGATTTTCTGGACGTCGGAGTTAGTTTCTAGCGAACCAGCCAACCATAGTTTCCGATGTTGTGGATGAGATATTTCACTGTGATGTTTGGATGTTTGTTTGAAATATTGCGGAAATTGCATGAAATTGGTGGTTGTGTGAGAGAGAGTAGGTTGATGGTTGATGGGTTTGTTATTGGTTACTGGTGTCTGACGGTGGTCGGCTTAAAGAGAGAGAGAGAGAGAGAGAGAGAGAGAGAGGAACAGTGAGAGTGGATGGGAGAGTAGGCTAGTGGAGTGGGTGGGGGTGATGGCTTATGATGGTGGTTGCAATGGTGGTGGCTGCTATTGGTGGTGGCGGTTGTTAGTGGTGGGTGGTAGTGGCGGTTGTTAGTGATGGGTCGTGGTGGGTGTTAGACTAAGAGGTACAAAAGGTAGAGTGAGAGAGAAAGGGTGAGAAAGAGAGATGAGTGTATATGTATATATATTTATTAATACTAATGTGAATTACCAAAGTACCCTTATTTTATACTTGAAATTACCAAAATACCCTTTCAGTTAACATTAGGGAGAAAAATGTCCATTTTTATATGATTGGGGCAAAACCATAAAAATGACCAAATCACAGGGAGCAAAACAGAACTTTACTCATTATAATACAAGTGTGGAAATTGTAAAAAAAAAGGGAAGAAACGTGAATAAAGCTATAAAATGGATAATTCAATACATCATTCAACTAAATGTTGATGAAACCAATAATCCATAACCAGAATAGACCAATATCTACAATTACTTACATTGTGTATTGTTTTACTTGTGAAGACTCACAATCAAACGGTCCAAAACCAACTAACAACCGAACCAATCGCCAAACCCATAAGCAAGAACACCACAAGCACAATCCCAGCCGTCTCCGAATGCTGAAGTGGCACTGTTTTAGGAGCCACCATCATCAAACAGCTAGTCAAGTAGCCGTTAGTGAGCCCCAACAGACAAGTCACAACGGTTACAGGAATCTCGGTCCTTAGAAACATAGGACCATGTAAACATGCCAAACAAACCGGAAAAAACACAAGCCGTGCAAAGGATGCACCTATAACCACCTTAGAATTCTCAACAACATAAAAGGAAGTCAAAACTTTCCCAACTAAGTCAAACACATTGAAACATGTAATAAGGATGATTGGATACCAATCTTTTAGAAGTCGAGAATGAACATCTTCTGTAATGTAGCCTGGAAAAATGGCTAATGTCACAACGTATAAGATACCGATGGCAAGACCGTACCATTTGACTGTTCCAACAATGTCCCATAACGTCGACTGCCATAGCAAGACCTTACCTTTTTCTTCCTTTTCATTGTTTACAGCTTGGATTTTTATATTATTATAATGTTTGATAACCGGGAGTCTGTGAGCAAGATTGTGCAAGACAATGCATACGACCATCACGATTATGCTGACTGTGAAGTAAAGATTTGCGCTTTTTCTTAACCCAACTGCATCCTGTGAGTAAACTGCTTTGGTAAAGATTCTTAGAATTGAAATCAGAACTCCTGTAGTCAAAGATGTAACTAAATTATAATCAAAATTACCATATTAACTAAACCTGGGTACCAATATCAACTCGAATTAGGTCACAAAATCAAGTTAATTCAAAAGAATATGCAAGAAATGCTTTCAGACCCATAATTTTTCATGAAATCTGGTTCAATTTTTAAACTGTTATTTATGGGATTATTATTCGTAAATCTTTTCTCTTTACCTGTGGAGGATCATGAGCAGAGATAAAGGATTTTGCAGAGTAAACTCAATTATCAACAAACCTAATGATCAAAAAGGTTTTAAAAAGCGCGCCTAGGCGCAGTGTAGTCTCAGGCGCAACCCCCATAGCTTTTGTGAAGGTAAGACGAGTGTTGTACATAAAGCGCAAGCGATGCGCGCTTTTCATGCTAAAAAATCGGCATAAGGCACACGTTTTCGATGGGGCGATGTTTTGTGCACCAAGATCATAGTTGTTAATGACGAATAGCGATATTGTATCTATCTGCTACATAGTGAATAACGATAAACAACGGGCGCTATTTTATAAATCCCGATACACTAGAATTTTTTTTTTGTATATTATATCAAAATACCCTGGTATATATGATATTTTACATGTATATTTAACAAAAACCTATAATAAAGCTATTTTATAGCTATATTAAAAAAATAAATAAATAAACTGTCGCTATTATCACTACAACCCTAATAGCGAGCCTAGACCTGTAAGTTAAGTGGCGCGCTATAGCGATCGCTATACCCGCTATTGACAACTATGGCCAAGATATTGTAAAAACTCACAGCAAAAACAGCCAAAAAAATAACAAATATTTGTAAAAATGAATGTATACCTGAAGCAGCAGTCCCAGCAAAAACAGCCTGCATATACCTCTCAGGCATTTCACCAGCAGACCCAATAACCCCACCCTGAACCAACGCATCCGCAATACCCGACAACCCAACCGCAGCCACAGACACATAAAACCCACCGTAAACCCCCACCCGACCCTTGATATAAACACCATCCATCACGGGTACAACAAGCAACGAGATAATAAACAAAGCAAGCCCCACGTTAATCCTGACAAAAGAACTCGACTTGTTTGAGTAGAAGACGATGAAAAGGAGACATATGAGGGTTATGATCATGTAAACGACGGCGAAGATGCGGTCGACGGAAGCGTCGGGGTAGAGGTAGGAGAAGTAATCGACGGCTGTGATGAATGCGTTCCATGGGATCAGGTAACCTGCGCCCAGAATGAAGTAGATTATGTAGGCTAAATGGTATGAATCTTGGGGTGTTTTTGTTGGAAGAAGAAGAAGGGGGGATGATGATGATGATTCAGAGGTGTCACCCATGATTGCAGGAGAAGATTGGTTTGTGAGAAGATGGGGATTGGTCGTTTTGAGTGAAGTATTATGGATAACTAGTTTTGGAAAGTTACATAACCGGTCCCTAGATTTATTATTTATTACAAATTTTAACATATATTATTAATATAAAATAATGGCCGAGTTACATCAATATCGCAGGTAAGCGAACAACAAGCTGCGCCGCTACCCCTTTCTGAATATCAAACCCTATCCTATTAAAGACAAACCCCTACCCCCTGTTGATGAGCAACTGTTGTGGACAACCTTTTGGACCATAGTCAACAAACGGATAGCTTCTGGAGCTAGGGAGCCAAAGGTATCGAAGGCGAAGGGGACAAATGCATGTTGGTTATCAGCACATGCTTTAGCGTGTTTATCCACCTTTTTAGATTCCGCTTTCCTTATAGCTTGTCCTGCTACAAACCCGCTTTCCCTTAAACCGGCTAAGGGGGAGACTCCTGTGAGATCCACACAAGCATGTTTCCCTCCCGCCCAGCCAAAGAAGAGCAGATCCGCTGGTCTCAATGTAGATCTTCCTTCCATGGGATCTGTAAGGAAATTCACAGGGGCCTCCTTCTTGGCAGAAATGCCCGCTCTCCTCAAGATGTCCCCCAAAACATCCCTCACCCAGTCGTGCCGATATTTGAAACCAGAGAGCTCCTTACAATGAATAGCATGCTCCCCGTATTTATCCATGCATGCTTTACGGCAAATTGGGCAGGTTTCGTCTTCTGAATACATTGGGATCATCAGCCGGTATTTGAGGATAGCCCTATACTCAACAGCCGACATGCATTGCCCCAACCCCTCGATCAGGATAACAGTAAAAAAGTCTTGCACATGGGGGCCTTTCAAGCACTCAATCACCGCCTTCTGGCGGGGAGACAAATCAAATGCTTCTCCTAGACTTCGAGCGATTTTGTCAAATAGGGCATTCGCCAAAGTTTTTTGTGGCTTTGGGGTGGGGGGGGGGGGCAGTGTCCATATTAGAGAAACCGCCAATATCAAAGTCTGGAAGAGAGACACTTAAGTACTCAAGGGCCTATTGGTAGTCTACGTCAAGCTTAGCAACCCCACTGTTCCGAAGGATATGGTCTTGCAATACACACGACTGGGCCCTAGACGCCACAAAAGCATAAACTCCAACTAAATGATCGTAAATCATCATTTATTACAAAAACATAAATGATGATTTTTTTTGAATGGCCAACTAAATCATCGGATAAGCATCCTAGGATGCCCTCAATCTAGCATATGCATCCCCTCCTCCATAACGGTCAGAGTTGGATGCATACCCGAGCCACCAGTTCTGGGGAAAAACCGCCGCCCAAAGGCCCACTGCGGTAAACCCGGTTCGGCTCGGTTTCGAACTGGCGACCTCCAGAGAGGCCTAGTTCTAAACTTCATTGCCACCACCAATGTCCTTCAACGTGATGCTAGTGGGAGTTGAGCTTGGGATCTTAAGCAGAGAAACCAAGTGACTTAACCTCTAGACCAACTTGTCAGGACAACATAAATGATGATTACTCACAAGTCACATCATACTTGTATGTTTGTATTTCTTGGCACTAATCCATGTTTATTGTTTTGGTTTTGGTTATGACATTCGTGACAGTAGTCTTGTATCAACCTTGTTATTGGGGTGCTGGACTCTGTTTTCTGTTAATGCATGCATAGTTGCATAATCTACATGACCAGCCATCGTGTATCACCTTTCCACTTGTGTATCAACATAAACCCTAGATAAATATGAACAAGATAAAGCAAAAATGTGGACTTTTTTTGAATAAATAGTGTAATTTTGAATCATGTTTTGTACAATGGTGTTACATAATATAAACAAACAGGTGTTACATAATAAATAGCAAAATAACGTCCTCGGTATGTCTTTAAAGTATAATAAACAAAGAGGTGTTACACTGTACAATTATTGATTTGGAGGGTACCACCAAAATGCTTCAATATGAAAGTGATTATATGATTCAAAGGAATATCAAGGGCATTACAAAACCATAAAACCTATATAACTTATAGGCAAAAGATCAAATACAAATAATCTTAACATACTAAACATACAAATTGAAGGAAAACCCAAAAAGACAAGGTGGCATTTTTGTAATTACCACCAACTATCAAAGTTACAACAAAAAATACCTAAAAAAACACAATTTTTTTTTTTAACATTTTTTATTAAAAAATCGCTACATTTCGTTAGAAAAAAAATATATATATATATTTTTTTGCTAACGAAATGTAGCGATTTTTTAATAAAAAATGTTAAAAAATAAAATAAAATAATTTGTGTGTTTTTTTTATTTTTTTAGATTTTTTAGGTTTTTTGGGGGTTTAGTTTTTAGCATTTTAGCTTGGGTGGGGGGGGGGGGGGTTAGGTTTTTGGGGGGTGGGGGGGGGGGGGAGGGGGGAGGGTTAGTTTTTTTTTTTAGGTTTTTGGGGGGTGGGGGGGGGTGGGTGGGGGGTTTAGGTTTTTTTTGGGGGTGGGGGGAGTGGTTAGGTTTTTTTAGAGGTATTTGTAGAGTAACTTTGATAGTTATTGATAATTACAAAAATGCCACCTTGTCTTTTTGAGTTTCCTTCAATTTGTATGTTTAGTATGTTAAGATTATTTGTACAAGAACTTTACCCATAACTTATAACTCATCTGATACAAAGGTAATTAGCCTGTTTTGGTGCTGGTCTTATGTTCTATGATGCTGATTAATTAAGAACATGATCATGACAGAAAAGGTTAATATTGTAACATCATACTTATGTTATCCACATCGGAGAGAAATATTTATACATTTAGTAGTAGGTTATTTGTTATAGCTTCAAACAAAAACTTACAGAAGCTATAGCTATTTGACGTTAACTCTTGAAAAAACCGAGTTAATGTCATGATGAAATCAACAAATATACAAATTACCAAACATCTACAAACTGTTCTTGAAACTGAACAGGGCGTCTAGTGGCAGAAGAAGCGTTTTTCTCGTTGAATTCATGTAAAATTCTGATCAACGAACTCGCTTTCTTACTGGCACGAGAACCGCCTTCGGTGAGTAGGGAATATAAAGGACCCATTAGAGACGAGTTCGATACTAAAACGCGAACCACGTCGGCCCCACCATTTGTGCACATTGCAAGCAGCAATGCCACACAATATTCTCTCGACTCCTTTGATGTCGTCGTTGAACCAACGACATCAAGGATGACGTGAAGAGCTCCACAACTTAAAATCCCCATTGTTCCGTCGGGATTGTTAGCCAAAGTGGCTAAAATCGCTAAAGAATCCGTTACAAGATCTTCGCATTGATGCGAACATCTCAACAAATCAATTAGCAATGGGACAATCCCGGCTGCAAGCGCTTTCCAGTGGTTTTCAGGGTACATAAGCAACCCCAAAATCGCCACCAACGCATTCTTCTTGCATCGATCGGTACCATCTAGTACCAACTCCATTAGAACGGGAATCGATCTAGGGATTTTCCCTATGATGTCCCGATACTCATCCACCGAAGCGAGATAAAACAAAGTCCCCGCCGCGTGTTGGCGGGCCTCCATTTTAAACCCGTTTTGTGCCACTTCAAGAATTAGTTCCAAGCCTCCGTTTTCCACAAGTACCTTTTTCGTCTTCGAGTACTTCGCTAGATTCAACAGAGACGCCATCGCGTTTTCTTGGATCTTTGGATTCCTAAAGCAGATCAGGTCTAATAAACTCGGGACCACACCCGCCTCAACCAAACAAGCCCGATTAAAAGTGCTCGATTTGCTAAGCAATCGAACCTCGTAACAAGCTTTGTATTTGGCTTCTTTTGTGCCAAACACTAAGCGGTCGACTAGAAAATCGACCGCCATCTTTATCCCAGCCTCCGCAGCCACACTGCCGCCGGTGGTTGCACGAGTAACCTCCCGAGTACGGCTCCCACCATCCGGTCCCGCCATCGAAATCCCCTTCTCGAGACAATATTGCTTAATAATGCCTCTTATACACAAGTTTGAAACTAAATGACTACTGTTCACCTTCTCACCCGTTTTCGGACACGTTAAATTACCCGACCCGAACCATTTCTCGATCGAGGATCGATCATACGTGTGCCCGGTTGTTAGAGTCACCGGATCCGACATGATCTCCAAAGAAATGGGACATCTAAAATCATCAACATTAAGTGACTTAACAAACTGTTTGTGACTGCAAATATAACTATCACCAGAAATGGGTGTTTTGTCACAGTCAACAACGGTAAAAACTGTACACCGGCTGTAAATCATCAACCCCATCAAACTACAAAGGGTACCAAGATCCGATTTCTTGTTACCGGATCTTTCCGACCCGATTTCGGACTCCAAGAACTTAATCTCTTTGTTGCACTCGCTCCAGCTAGAAATGCCCAAATAATCTAGAACCCGTTTCAGTTTATTCGGATCCGGAGCCATTTGGAGCTCCAGTTGATCCAAAACGGATCTAAGATGATCCAAGGTTAGCTGATCTTCGGGTCGGACCACAACGTTTGAATTGGAAGCTTGATTCTTTACTAAACCAATGAATTCTTTCAATTCAACTGAAATTTTGAGTGAATCTAGTGGTAGTACATCTAAAGCAACACTAATGGATCGAAAAATGGCCCGAAAGTGATTCGATACCTTTTCGGATCGTACCAGCATCCATACCCGGGCGTCGGGTCGTGTACAGTCTTCCAACAAGAAGCGGAGCTTCTGGAACACGAAATGGAGCTCCGAGAGTGAGAGTAGGAACGTGGATGGTGGACTCGGGTCGCCTTGTCGGATCTCTTCGAGGAAAACGAGGATGTTTCCGACAAGACGAAGTGAGTCACGTGCTGTTCGAGCATTGGTATACATGGGTTTAAGTTTGTAGGATGATATGGTGTTGGAGAGAGTGATTAGAGAGGAAAGAAGAGTCGTCGGAGAGACTGATTCGCATGGTCGGATGGCCGGAAATGTTAATATCCGGCGAGTGTTTGTGTCACACATGTTGATCGTTGAACAAAAGGGAAAGAAATAAAACGATAAATATGATAATTAGATGAATGAAAACAAGGGTTTACTTTTGGAGGAATTTACAATAGATATGAACAAAAAGGGGTTTAGGATGTTGAAAAGAGAGATTATTTAGATTTGTTTTGTTTGGGGTGGTGGATAGGTTCAGATGAAGTGTGAATTTATAGTAGTTTGTGAGGTGGACACGTGGTGGGATGTGATAGGTAGTCTTGAATTTTGACTTTCGAGGAGGTAGATCTAGCGTCGGAGACAGGGACCACGTGGGATTGTATGGGAGAAGGAAAAAGATGGCTTCGCGGGTAGTTCGATACAATTCAAGTGTACGTGACTAGGATAGGATAGCCGACAAAAATGTTGTTTTTATAAGAACTGGATCCGATCCCAATCCGGTTTTACTACAGTGGGTCTACGGACAACAAGTTTTTCTTAGTGATGGTGGGTTATGGCTATCTAACGCTGTCTGCGATCGTGTGTGTGTTGAAAAATAATTCAATCAAACAATTAATTTATTAATTACCGAGTTATCAGCCAACCAGTTTGTTCCAACTTGAGCAAACTGATTAAAGAAAGGTAGAAGGAGACTGTCCCGTTGTCGGACGAATTTAAAGAACACGTAAATAAAAACCAACCTGGCGAGTGAGAACAAAGATCCTTGAACGGAAGCCTTGAACTGCACGGAAAAAAACTCCTGTCCTTAAAAGATTTTACGCGCTCGTATTGCTGTGAGCTGCAGCGTAAACTCCCAGGATTTAATGCAGAACTGATCTGGTATTCCAACAGCAATGGAAACCAGAAAACGCAGAAGCTGGAACGAAAACAGAATCACACAATAGAGAGAGAGAGAGCTGCGAATTTGATATGTGTAGAATGGGTTTCAGGAAACTTTTATTTATAGTTTTAGTTATACCAGAGAATGAGAAAATTAGGGAGTAAGATAACAATCCATAACCAATTCGAATTACCTATCTCATACGAATTCGGTTACTAGATAATTATCCTTATACGAATTCGATTTACTATGGGATAACCCCCACTGTTTTCGAATCCATCCCTATCTCCTTCTTATCTCATCTCATTCGGTTTACAGATCTGACCCACCTGAAACCGAACCTTAGCTAAAAATAAAAGCTCCTCAGCGTACGCTGACCCACCTGAAACCGAACCTTAGCTAAAAATAAAAGCTCCTCAGCGTACGTGCGAAGTGCAAAGTGCGCCTCAAACGCGCCCATTCGCGCCTCAAACGCGACCATTCGCGAGCTCGCGGCTCGGCGCGCGTGTGGGCTTCACACACTTCTCAACCCATTTAACACTATGAAGGCCCATAAGGGGAAATCCCTTATAAACCACTCTAACTTCATTCACTCCACCAATGTGGGATGGAGGAAACATACCAACTTGTATGTTCCTCTTTAATATTTCCAACAATCCCCCACCAAGTTGGAATGTTTCCTTTCACTTAGACTAATGATGTCACTAGGTGTCACGAAGATTAAACCCAGTTTATGTTGATAAACAAGAAGAGACAGATTAGATGGTGTCCTATGGAATTAAACCATTAACCTGATAGCCCCCTTCGGTTTACCCCCACACATCACCAGCTGACTTTGCGTTCTCACTGAGCGCGAATATGGCCGTGCGCTATAAATCCTTTTCATGACCCTTTAGAAGATAAACCACTAATCTTCACTCGAGGCGGCACCACCCCTAGATCATATAGGCAAAGTTTTACATCATCCACGTTGCTTGGATGCCTCCAAAACTTTGTTAAGAGCATAAGCTCACCCTTGTTCTCGGCAACGACGTATTATCATACCTCACATGGATCTATCAAATTTGATAGTACCTTGTATCGTTAAGTGACTTCGTTGTTACCCATTAAACTTGAGAAATAGGAGCACTAAGTTCAAGTTGGGTTTCCATCACTAACGATTCTATTGTGGTTTTAGACCCATGTCTCTCGCGGTATTCACAACCAAATCTCTCGTCAGAGGTTTAGTAAACGGATCTGCCAAGTTCTTACTTGTCTTGACATAGACAACCTTGATGGTACCACTTTCAAGCAGTTGTCTCACATAATTGTGCCGAAGACCTATGTGTCTTGATCCCCCATTATACACTGCGTTGTATACTTTAGATAATGTGGCCTCACTATCACAATACATGGGAATAGACGGCATTGGAACATCCCACAGACGGATGTCAGTAAGTAGATCTCTAATCCACTCTGCTTCCTTACCAGCCGCAGCTAGCGCTATAAGCTCAGCTTCCATAGTTGAGTGGGCAATACACGTCTGTTTCTTGCTCGCCCAAGAAATTGCTCCTCCTGCTAGTGTGAAAATCCACCCACTTGTAGATTTTGAATCATTGGTGCGATCAATCCAGCTTGCATCAGAATAACCTTCAAGTATTCTGGAAGAAGACGTGTATGTCAGTTCTAAGTTACTGGTCCTTTTCAGGTATCCAAGTACTCTACCCACTGCCTTCCAGTGTTCTGTCCCTGGATTAACAGTATACTGACTCAGTTTGCTTACAGCAAAAGCAATATCAGGGCGAGTGCAATGCGTTGCATACATCATACTTCCAATAGCACTCGCATACTCCAGTTGAGCCACTGCTCTTCCAGAGTTCACATTAAGTTTCACACTTGGATCAAACGGAGTATTAAACTCTTTAATATTTAAGTGTTGAAACTTAGTCAGAATTTTCTCTATGTAATGAGATTGACTAAGAGAAATCTGACTTCCAGTTCTCTTCACCTTGATCCCAAGAATGGTATCAACTTCTCCTAGATCTTTCATCTTAAAGTTCAAGGACAAATATTTCTTAGTTTCAGAAATACCTTCAAGGTGAGTGCTGATGATCAACATATCATCAACATAGAGACAAATCACGACTGTATAACCGGGTTCGCATTTAGTATAAATACATCTGTCAGCACTGTTGTGTCGAAACCTGAAAGCAGTTACAGTGGTGTCAAATCTCTCATGCCACTGTTTAGGAGCTTGCTTCAAACCATACAGAGATTTAATAAGTCTACACACTTTGTTCTCTTGTCCAGGCATCACAAACCCTTCTGGTTGCTCCAAATAAATCTCCTCATTAAGATACCCATTTAGAAATGCTGTCTTTACATCCATTTGATGGATGTACAGCCCTTTCAAAGCAGACACCGCTATTAGAGTTCTAATAGAACTTATTCTAGCCACAGGTGCATAGGTATCAAAATAGTCGATCCCTTCTCTCTGCCTATACCCTTTAGCAACTAATCTCGCTTTATAGGCAGAGATGGATCCATCAGGATGATACTTCCTTTTGAAAATCCATTTGGATCCAATAGGTTTCTTTCCCATGGGTAGATCAGCTAACTCCCAAGTTCCATTTCCCATAATGGAATCCATTTCATCATTGACTGCCTCCTTCCACAAAGGAGCATCTCTTGATGACATTGCCTCGTTGAAAGTTTTAGGATCATCATCCAAATTTACAGCAAAAATGACCTTTCTCGTCACTTTCTTTTGAGTTCCTTCAACCAGGTAAGAAAAGAAATCATCTCCATAACTTTTCTCTTTTCTAACTCTAGTACTTTTCCTTGGTTCTTCAACTATTGGTGAGGGTTGAACCCTTTTCTCAGAAGTACTAGAAGTTGTGGTGCCATTTGAGTTTTCATCATCTCTAGAAAACTTGTTCTCAAAGAATTCCACATCTCTGGATTCTACAACTATACCTGATTCGTCATCCAACAATCGGTAAGATTTACTATGCGAAGCATATCCAATGAATACACTCTTGAAAGCTCGTTCTCCTAGTTTGAGTGTCTTTGGATCAGGTACGCGATAGTAAGCAAGACAACCCCAAACCCTCAAATGCTCTAGGTTTGGTTTTCTTCCTTTCCATAACTCATATGGACTCGTAGGTATCACACGACTAGTGATCCTATTATGAACATAACATGCGGTTAACACAGCTTCCCCCCACATATTACGAGGTAGACCCGATTGGTTTAACATACAGTTAGCCATCTCTACCAAGGTTCGGTTCTTTCTCTCAGCCAAACCATTTTGTTGGGGAGTATATGGTGCAGTTCTCTCATGTATGATGCCTTCTTCTTCACAGAATGCATCAAACTTTCGGTTAAAGTATTCTCCGCCTCTGTCCGAGCGAAGAATTTTAATGCGTTTCTCCTTTTGCTTTTCAACTTCAGCCTTATATATTTTGAATGCCTCAAAAGCTTCGTCTTTTGAATGCAACAAATAAACATATAAGTATCGGCTCGAGTCATCACAGAAAGTGATAAAGTATCTCTTACCCCCACGAGTAAGAACTCCATTCAGTTCACAAATATCTGAATGAATTAGTTCTAGTAGTGATGTATTGCGTTTATGAACACTTGGAAAAGGTTTCTTTGTGAATTTTGATTTAACACAAGTTTCGCATTTTTCAAAGTCTTTATCTTTTAATTTTAATAAACCTTTAGTTTGCATTTTTTCAATATTTTTAATATTTGTATGAGCTAAACGTTTATGCCATAAAGAAATTGAACAAGCGATATAATCAGAAGACATAATTTCATTCAAATAAAAACCAATTGCATTACATTCACCAATACTAGAACTAACACTACCACCACTATCACTATCACTTTCATTCCCAAACCCATCAATCACTGAAACGCCCCCTTCATCCGAATCTTCTTCTTCACCAGTCCCATCTTCAGCTAAGTCAAGACGATACATTCCACCCGTGTTCTTTGCTTGACCCACATAGATGTCATTTAGAGAAAACTTCACACGGAGATTCTTGATAACCAGCTTGTAACCATTCCGATCAAACTTATCAGCAGAAACAAGACCCTTGGTGATACCAGGAACATGCAAAACGTCCTGAAGAGTAACCACTTGACCATCTCTAAAGTTTAGCCGCACCGTGCCTTTACCACGAACCTCTACACGATGTCCATCAGCACATACCACCACTGTTCCTTGAGGAACAGGAGCATAAGTAAGAAACGACCCACGATTCCCACAAACATGAACAGTGGATCCAGAATCCAAAAACCATCATCTACATGCCACAATGCGTGTATATTGAGAAAGCATGTTGACTTCACCAAGACCCACGTTGGCCACTAGATTGGTAACTTTCTCAACATCAATAGCACTTGTAGAACCAACCGTAGATCCAGATTTCCTTTGAGAGCACTCTCGTGCATAATGCCCTATTTCTCCACAAACATGACATTTACCAGACCTCTTTGGTTGATGGTTGTTAGTGTTTTGTGACTTCTTGAATTCTTTTTTCTTTGGTGCTGTAAACTTCTTATTCTTTGATGATGCCCCTTTTCCCTTATGACCAGATCCTCCAGCAACATGATTCACACTCGATTCGACTTTACCTCTTTTGTCCCTGTTGCGCGTTTCCTCCTCAATTCGAAGGTGCTTCAACAATTCATCCAAAGAGTAGTCCTCAGACTTGTGCATCATTCTCTTTGAGAAATCTTTCCAACCAGGAGGCAATTTTGCAATAATGACCCCTACTTGAAATATTTCTGGCAGCGGAATAGAAAGTGCAGTCAATTTGTTAACAAGAACTTGGAGTTCATGCACCTGCTCCAAGATTGACTTGTCATCGACCATTTGGAAGTCTAGGTACTTGGCAATAAGGTATTTGTTAGTACCTTCTTCATGAGCCTTGTACTTATCTTCCAAAGCTTTCCACAATTCTCTAGCACTTTTTATCGGCGCGTACAAGTCATAGAGGCGATCCGAAAGGGAATTTTTGATGTGGCCCAGACAAAGATCTTCAGCTTCCTTACGGATAAGTCTTTGCCTTGCCAAATCTTCATTTGGGAGCTCTCCTGCTTCACCAGGAGGGTCATCAGGGATTGCAGGCAAGTCAGGATCAAGGATATAGTAAAGTTTCAGCACAACTAGCATGAACTTAACCTTGTCCGCCCAGCGGGTATAGTTCTGACCATCGAATCTGTCCAACTTGACAAACTCTTGATTCATGAATCTCAAATTGGCTGTTGGTAGTTCAGAGTCCATTGATTCTGTTGATTAAAACACAAAATAAATTCCTTTAAGATTGTTGAAAAATAATTCAATCAAACAATTAATTTATTAATTACCGAGTTATCAGCCAACCAGTTTGTTCCAACTTGAGCAAACTGATTAAAGAAAGGTAGAAGGAGACTGTCCCGTTGTCGGACGAATTTAAAGAACACGTAAATAAAAACCAACCTGGCGAGTGAGAACGAAGATCCTTGAACGGAAGCCTTGAACTGCACGGAAAAAAACTCCTGTCCTTAAAGGATTTTACGCGCTCGTATTGCTGTGAGCTGCAGCGTAAACTCCCAGGATTTAATGCAGAACTGATCTGGTATTCCAACAGCAATGGAAACCAGAAAACACAGAAGCTGGAACGAAAACAGAATCACACAATAGAGAGAGAGAGCTGCGAATTTGATATGTGTAGAATGGGTTTCAGGAAGCTTTTATTTATAGTTTTAGTTATACCAGAGAATGAGAAAATTAGGGAGTGAGATAACAATCCATAACCAATTCGAATTACCTATCTCATACGAATTCGGTTACTAGATAATTATCCTTATACGAAGTCGATTTACTATGGGATAACCCCCACTGTTTTCGAATCCATCCCTATCTCCTTCTTATCTCATCTCATTCGGATTACAGATCTGACCCACCTGAAACCGAACCTTAGCTAAAAATAAAAGCTCCTCAGCTCCTAGCGAACGCGCCTAAAACGCGACCATTCGCGAGCTCGCGGCTCGGCTCAGCGCGCGTGTGGGCTTCACCCACTTCTCAACCCATTTAACACTATGAAGGCCCATAAGGGGAAATCCCTTATAAACCACTCTAACTTCATTCACTCCACCAATGTGGGATGGAGGAAACATACCAACTTGTATGTTCCTCTTTAATATTTCCAACAGTGTGTATGAGATCGTCTTTTGCCATTAAGTTACCCTGAATAAGTGGACTTTTATTTGTTGACTGTTAAAAAAAGTATGGATCTTCACACAGTTAGCCCCTGTAAGCTCTTGAGTTGATAATTATGAGATTCAATCTTTGAGTTGACAGCTATCATTTCATTTGTTCATTCACAAAACCAGCTCGACGTGTAATTTGTTACGTCCAGTCCATTTGAATGTATGTTCAGATATTAATGGATAGGATAGACGAGTTGAATTCAAGATTAAATATTTATTGCTTGTTAAAGTACCACAAACCTATCTTGATTAAGCTCTTATAATCTTGCTTGGTTTTTTGAACGGGAATTAATCCATACGACCGAACGTGCTTGTAAATTTTACACTATTCATTCACAATGGTCAATGAGACTTGAACTCTCATCGGTCATCACTTATTGGGCTACATGCTGTTTGGGTGTTATAGTCTTTGAAGTTATTGTCTCATATTGGTTATATCTATAAACTTCAACTTTGATACAAATGTGAAATTGCCTACAAGGTTAGAATTTTTCTAAAATGATCTCAAATCTAATCAAGTTCAACTATAATACTTATTTATTAGAAGTAGTATAAATGGCATTAAATATTGTTATTATTATTTTTATATAGTTCTTATTTTTATTATCTGGAGGTACCTTTGAAGCATCCTGGGTAGTGCCCAGTTTAATGTTAGTAAATTATGCATGAATAATTGAATGTGAAATGAATAATTTAATAATGCATAGTTGAAATAACAAAAATTGTATTATATTATTTGCCAGAGGCATCTCTGAAGCATCCTGGGTATTTTGCCCAGCTAATTTTGAATTTCTGAGCATATTTTTGGCCCAATATTTATATCAGAAACAAATAATTGACACCAAAGAAATTAATCGAAGCTCAAAAATTAATATATTTGGGATTTTTTTAAGTTTTCATGATTAAGCCCATTTTCAGCAGTAGTTATTGGACGTGCATTATAGTGGCTCTTTTCTTATACATTAGTACGCGTACGTGTGTGATATTTGTTAAAATGTAACAATTTAAAAAACAAGCATGTAGAGGTCTTTTTTTTTTTTACTGAAAGAAAAAACAGAAATTCATTGTCAACTTGTGATTTTCACTATCTAGATATTAAAATTTGAATTCTGTATATTAAGCTTTTCCAAACAACTTTGTTTCAAACCGTTTTTTCAAAGTATTTGAATTCAGTTCGAGCTTGAATTCATTTTTCAGAAAATAAAAATTCTAATAACCCGAAACCTAGTTCGATGAACGGATTATTTCTTGGTCAAAGTTCAATAAACACAAAATTAATACGAAGAATATGTTATTTGTTGGTCAGAACCTAGCTATTTAGATTAGTTGGGTCATAGCCAGAACATCATCTGTTGGCTAAGGCTATGAGGTATGGTTGGAGCCCCATGGGGCTTTATCATGCCACCTAGGATCCATAGCATCGCCATGTTAGTATGGGGCTTTATCATGCCCCCCTTTAATTTGGAGGGTGTGGATGGAGCCCCGTGTCATGATTAACTAATTATTTATTTACATATTTATTTTTTTAAATTAAATGGCAATTTTAATAACTACAAAATTAAAAATAAAAAGATAACACACTAGAAAAAAAAAGACAACATACTTAAAAAAACTACATATATTTGGCCTGAATTTGTGCCTTACGAGCCTCCAAAATGACTCGGTCCTCCTCTGGTAAATGTGACAGACCCCTTGCGAGAAAGTCCATGTCTCTTGCAGTTTGTTTCTCCATTCTCATTTCTTGGTCTTTTTCCCTAATGGAGATTATTTGCTTGGGTTTCAGGAACGAATTCGGTTTCGCTTGTGTCTTGGGCGGGTATGTTTGGTGGTGGCATGTTTGGCGGAAAAAAGGGGGTTGAGAATAATACCCGAAATATGGGGGCATCGGTTGAGTGGTGGGATGAGGAGAAGTTGGTGGCATTGGATAATATCCAACCTCACCCGTACGCGGGTCTCGGTGATAGCGATCCTCTTGCTCGTTGTTTTGCAAATTTTTCCAAAACGGGTTGGTCGGGTCCCATGGGTTGTTTGGGTTGTTGGGAAACATTGTTGGGAAGTTTTAAAAAATATGAAGAGAATTGTATAAAAAGTGAGGTAGAAAGTGGGTATTTATAGTGTTAATTTATAAATAAAAGAGTTAAATGCCATTTTAGTCCCTGTGGTTTGGGCCATTTTGCCAGTTTAGTCCAAAGGTTTCATTTTTTGCATGTGGGTCCAAAAAGGTTTCACCGTTGCCATTTTAGTCCACTGGGTTAACTTCATCCATTTTTTCTGTTAACGAGAAGGGCAATTCGGTCATTTTATATGTAATTCTGTTAACTAGAAGGGCAATTCGGCCATATAAAATGACCGAATTGCCCTTCTTGTTAACAGAAAAAATGGATGAAGTTAACCCAGTGGACTAAAATGGCAACGGTGAAACCTTTTTGGACCCACATGGGAAAAATGAAACCTTTGGACTAAACTGCCAAAATGGCCCAAACCACAAGGATTAAAATGGCATTTAACTCTAAATAAAATAAAAAGTAATTTTTTTTAAATTTTTGACCATTTTCAACGGTCCAAAACATAAATGCTCCTCGGTCCATGTGCGTTGCCGCTCGTTACCATCTTGGCGATTGTTCAATAGCGCCCCGGCATAGCGCCGGGGGTGTGGATCGATGGCGGGGGTGGGGCGCTATGGGTGGCTAGCTGGGTTGGGTGGCGCCCCCACGCCCTCCAGCCTAACAAGTTAGATCACAATAACCATAATTTCTTGAAAACATAAATGAGAACTGAACGTGAGTCTGGTCACTAAATCGCCAATCTCTAGTCACAACTTAAAATATATGGATAATAGGTGGCAATCATGATCTGTTAATAGGTTGAACCAGACAATAAAAAGTTTTGTGCTTGGGTTCATTTCATTTTAGTCAGTGGGTCAATTGGGCCTCCTAAAACCAGACGAGTCAAGACGGGTGAGTTTTACAAACCTTAAAACGGGTCCAAATGGGTTGGCACCACCCATAAACGTGGTTTATCTCCACCAACTATTCATCATTGTTGGCACCACCCATAAACGTGGTTTATCTCCACCTACTCATCATCGATGGCACCACCACCATTCACACCGTTGCCAAAACACCCACCTCCCTAAGTCTCATACACAATCATTGTCGCCTCGACTACCGCCACCAGCACCCCCATCACATTCACCCACACTAGCCCTATGAAAAGTAAAAGTTGTGAACTTATTCTAATATTTGTTCTTAAAACGACTCATAGAGTCCTTAAGGAAAGGATAGACCTTAGCGCTTCCTCTTGATCACAGTAATGCGGGACGCACCTATGACCCGGGACGGGAAGAGAAAGACTTTTTTCTAGTCAGTACCATTTTCACTCAAACCACATTGTTACTCTTTTAAACAGGCTTGTTTTGACTGTATTGACCCAAATTATCACTCACCCCGCTCGTTTTCCAAGTCTAAAATAAATAAAACTAGGAATAACACCCGTGCGCGTTGCGGCACGGGTACATTGTAAAAATCCAATGGATTAGTCTAAACATTATGTGATGCGTTAACCATATGAAAACGTGCATTTCGACATATCTGATCGAACTCAAAGTAACCTATATAAGCATTGCGATTAGATCAAAACATAAAGTAAATCAAATTTATATCACACAATCATAACGTATTATATAGGATCCAACTCATACATAAAGAACGTAACGGGTATAATGGAAAAGCTGACACATATAATCAAAAGAGATTAATTAGAACTTTTGAAAAAAAAAAACCACAATTTGACTCCACTTGGTTCGAAACAAAATTAACGAAACATTCATAAAATAAGCACGGATACATTGAATGGATTGGTCCAAATGTTATATGATGCATTAACCATATGAAAACACACATTTCGACGTATCCAGTTGTAATAACTGTAACACCTCGTAAAATCATACCCAATAAAATAAAGACACGTGTCATGTAAGACAAACGTGTCAGGAACCCGGATAAAATAAAAGATGTATGGTAGGATTTAAATGGGCGACATGTTATTAAAATACCTCTGAGCGGCCAAAGTTATAAATCCCAAGATCCTTAAATCATTATGATAAACATCGAACATATATTTAGCCGATTGTTTCTAAATAAATAAAATTTCCATTTTATATGGAAATTGGATTCTTAAAATATTACTACAATGATTAGAAATTTACAATACTTGTTTAAAGTAATTAAACTAGAGCTAAACATGTATTCTTGAGAATTCCGTCATTTCAAAGCTTGCCATAACGATCCAAAATGTGAAAGTTCATGCAAGGCATGCAAAGGCCTGCCCATATGATCCCCTACTGCAGAGAAAACATGAGAATTCAGACACTACAAATTTGCATGGTCAAAATTTGGAAGTTTGCAAAATTTTTGGATTCTGGTCATCGGTTACGGACCGCAACCAGTTAAGCATACGGTCCGCAAGGAGCATACCTGGGCGCATCAGACCAGGGTCGGTTACGGACCGTATCCGTAAAGGCTTACAGTCCGCAAGGGGTGGATACGGACCGCAAGGGATTTGGCTTACGGTCCGTAAGCCTGTCGCTGGCAGCATGTTTTGGACAGCTGCCTGTTCAGCCAATTCCACCGCCTTATTTGTATGGTTTTAGAAATCAGGGGCTGGATAGGTGGTATTTAGCCACATAGGGGCACCTGGGATCATCTCACAACACATGTAGACTTCCTTGGCTTGATCTTGTGCATTGTAGTTCACTATATAAGAAGAAGAAGTTGTGAACTTTGAGACTTGCTCATTCAACTCACTTGAAGCATTGCTCTGGAGCTTTTCTGGACTTCAACAAGTTTTCTAAACATCCCTAATCATACTTAGGACTCTTATAAGTGTCTTTAATCCTTTGTTATTCAGTTTAGCTTAGTTAATTAGCTAAAAGTCAATCTGCCGTAATTAAGGTTTGACTTCGAGATTAAGCTATAATTATCCAGTCAAATCTCGAATTAAAAATACCTATAAGTAGGTAATTATGTGGGTAATAAACCCTTAAAAGGGTATTCTCAGATTCCCACTCTAGCTATGTCAATTGTCGGATCAAAGCTTACTTTAAAAAGTCAACAGAAAGCTTTATTCCAAATTAATACATAATTAGCAATGTAGGATCCATGTAACCTGTTTTATCATTAATATAACTTGGTAATTAATGTAAGAACATGTCTAAGCATGTTCAACTCGACAATTTTTCAGTTTAGGCTCGGTTTGGAACCGAAAGTCGCATAGTTTGACTTATGCTTTGACTTTCAGTTCTGACCCGTTTAAGCCAAGTTTAGGATTGCCTTACAGCTTCTTTTAGACCTATTTTCATGTTAGTATAACCCTCTGTGATTATACAACTTGGTTCATTAGGCATCTAATTCATATGCATGTTTCCGTTAATTGCTTAAATGTTGACTACTATACCATCTTCACCTTAAAATGTGATTTTTAAAAATATGAAAGAGTAGACACCTTAGTTACTGATTTAGAAACTTGTACTTAAAATTTTACATCAGTTTGAGGTCTAGATTAAGAGTTATGCTCATTAGCGTAATTAGAAGCATTCTTAGTAATTAATTGGCGTAATTAGCATATAGCCTATCTAAACCCAAATTTTAATATCAAACTTTCTACCTACTGATATAAAATAATATTTTGGGATTTTTGGATATTTTTATTTTTAGGCTGAGCATAACTTAGAGTTTTAAGCTTATTTCGGTTATTGTCGGTTTTGCCCTTTTGGGCTATAAAATGAGTTTTATAAATCCTTTTGACCTCCAACCTTTTTCTACTGATCTAATATAGTAAATAAATTATTTTGAACCTTCTGGAATCATAAAAATATCAGCTTTCTATACAAAATCCGGAAATGGATCCAAATCACCTTTTTAAGCATTTTTACGACATAGTATGTATCAAAACTAGTTTATATATATAAGGTTTGATACCAACTGATGTATTTAGTAAATTTTTATATTATAACAGTTTACAAAGGTTTTTAACTCAGATTTCCAGTTTTAACCTTTTAGGCTTATGTGAAATTACCAAAATGCCCCTTCGGTGCATAAAATGGTTATAACTAATAGATTTCACATATATATGGTACCCTACTGTTATAACCCATTAAAATAAGTATATTTACTGATTTATTCAGACCTGTAACTCAGGTTACCAATTAAACTCTTTTATACCCTTTAAAATGACCAAAATGCCCTTATGAGGCATAGTTTGAGTTTGAAATCATTTTGGGCATAATAGAAGATATCTTACTGATATCACAGCATATTTAGTGCATATTAACTCAGGGAACTTGTATATGATTCATATGGTTACCCGTTACGCACTTTCGCGTTCGGATCGGCTTATGTAACTAGTTTACACATTTTAGCCGAAACGGGTCAAACCATATTCTTTTTGTCTCAAAATCCAGAATGTGATTATGTTACCCATATTAAACAAGCATGCAAGCTTGTCGGGTCAAAACCACATTCTAAACCAGTCCTCGCCATCCATGCGATTAGACCGTATTCTTTCTTTAAAACTAACCAGTCTAAGCTTAGGCTACATTAAAGACCCGTTAGGATTCTAATAGGTTATTATAAACCTTCGTTCCAGAATAGGAGATCCAGTAAAAGATATTTGCGCTTGCTAATTGTAACAATACTTGCTCAGGTAAATACTTTTAACTTATTTTCCCTATACGGGCTTGGGGTACGGTATATAAAATACCGCTTGGTCGGGCATTGAATCTTTAATCAAATGTAGGTTAAATCATTGAAATGACCGGTTAAAATTGTTTCGTTTGCTTAAAGCCTTTGGGGGGTTAATGACCATGTCCCGGATATCCTTGGCATCATTTTACGAAATGGCCACAACCTAAGCATACGGGTGTAGGCGTACACCCGTTGTGCATAAATAATAAGGTATAACCGCTAGTTTCGGGGGAAACAGCTGCGGGACTATACCATGTGGTGTGTCTATTGATCTTTAACCCGGTGTAGACCCGGGCTACTGGACGCATAAGAAACATGTAAATCTTTTACAAGTTTATATTTAAATAATTATCCCAAGTTATAAAAATCTTTTTATGCCATGTGCATTTAAATCAATTTTAAACCTTTTCAAAATGAGTCAGTTAAATTGTATTTACCAGTGTAAACTGACGTATTTTCCCAAAAAGATTAAGTGCAGGTACTACGCGTAATAGGCTGGCCTCTCCTTAGCATCACTTAGAGTCTCGCAAGCTTGGATACCAAATTCTGTTGAACTATGTTTCCTCTTTATTTTGATCCGCCTGTGGATCTGTTTCAACTACATTGTGATACTTAAATATTACAATATTTATTCGGTTGAAATAAATCTATCTTTTTGCTTCCGCTGTGCATTTTAAATTTGTGTTTTTTGACTATGATAATATCAACTATGTCATGATACTCCCCACCGGGCCCACCGGCGATACGTGGAAAATAGGGGTGTGACAAGTTGGTATCAGAGCCAACACTGAGTGAATTAAACACTAGCCTTTTGTGTTTAATCTCAGAGCACAAATTGCACATTCCTCAAGTTCCGAGTCTAGACAAAGAACATAGGACAAATTCAGTTTTTGTTTTATTTTGTCTTTTATTTTATATATTTTGGTTGTTATCTTAATCATGTTTGCAGGTTTAAAGAATGCCGCCAAGGTTTTGGAGAGGAAGAGGCAAGGGCCCAGTAACGGGCAATGACCATGAAGCCGGGCCTTCTCAACGGTGTACACCATCGATCACAATGAGCACTAGCCCTCAGGAGCCATGGAGGGTTTACGTTGAACCCGGGAGGCGATCAATCTCCCTAAGTTCCTCACCATCCTATTTGCATTCTTTTGGGTCGCAATCCGAAAACGAGCCCGACAACCCTCCGCCTTCCTTCATACCTTTGCAGCAGTCAAACTCGCACCATTCTTTTGGTGACCCTACCCCTGCTTTTCAGAGCCGGTTCAACCCGACTAATTTCATTCAAGAACCCGTGGGTTTTAACCCACTAGGACCCGAAGATCATTTTTCGGGTGATAACGACATGGATGAAGATACGGATCCCGTGGAGCCTGCAACCGGGACCTCGAACCACCCCATCGAAATCTCCGATGGGTCATCTTTTCATGGATCACCTTACCATGGTCCTGACAGCTACCAGACGAGGTTCAACCAATGGGACTGATATTTTACCCCATCCGAACACTCGTCTCCGTATCTGCAGCAGCAACAGCAACAACAACAGCAGGATCCTTCCGAGGATTCCCGATTTGTGGCAGTCACTCCGCCACCACCACCACCAGTGGAACAGCAACCGCCTCCGGAGCCACCGAGGAGGAGAAGGTCAAAAGCACGGATGTCCGTGCTAGGAGGAGTCCGCATCAGCACTCCCCAGCCCTCGAGTGGCAGCCACTATCCGCCACTCCAAGAAGAAGAACCGCAAATGGGAGGGCCATTAAACCCTATCCCAGAGATAAACTCTGCGCCTGTGGCGCCACCATTGGGTTTTGACAACCCAATCCCTGCCTACGCAGGTTCAGCGGCGTATAACCCTTTTGTGCAGCCGACTCATACCCATTACGACTATGCCAATGTGGACCCATACCAGGAGGCATGGGACTACAATGTTCGCCATCCAGAGGGACCCTATGGTGGTCTTTGGACAACTGGTTACCTAACTTATGGGTACCAGCGTCCGACACCTCCTCAACCTCTGTATCAGCCGCCGCAGCCGCAACTGATCCCGCCAGAACGCCAACAAGAGGTTCTCGATAGGTTGAACCAAGTTGAGCAAGAAGTTCGAGAAGACCGTAGGGAACGTCAAGGCTTCTTCAAGGGTCTGTCAGACCTACTCAAGGGGAAGTCCAAAAGAAGGGGACATTGAAGACCTTTGTTTATTTAATTTATTTAGTTGTAATTAAGTCCCTGCGTGGACTTTTGCTTCAGTACTCAGCCCCTGCGTGGGCTTGTCTTTTGTACTCTGCCCCTGCGTGGGCATGTCTTTTGTTAACCCATGTGTGGGTTTGTTGTTTGTTTCGCCCCTGCGTGGGCATGTTATTTTTTTTGTAGAAATCCCGTTTAGGGCAAAAGTTGTACTTGTCTAATTTATTAGGGAGATGTTTAATTTAAATTTTCATTTTGTTTGTTATTAATTATGTGCATGAAACATAAAATAAATGAAAATAATTTTATTATTAAAAGATCTACCATTATATTAAAATGGCAAAATCTAAAAAGGACAAAACCTAGCCATGTGTCATCATAAGACAGGGCCAAGATGGTAGTTCCATAATTAGATTCAGATCCGTATTAACATCTCAATTTAGGACTATTTTGTGTTAAATATTAAAAGAATCTTAAAGGTAAAACCTAGCCTATATGTCGTTGCAGACATGGCCAAGATGGTAGAACCTACACAAAAGATTCCAATTTCTGTTAACATCTGAAAAGCATGTTAACATTCATGACAAACTGTGATACGATAAAATCACATAGGTGATCCTTTAATTGGGTTATTTAAATTCCCTTAATTATATAACCATCCCTTATGGATGAAGTGCCTGCGGGCTATAACTAATTTCCTTTTTTGGACTGAAGACAGTAGTAGCTTATAACTCCCTGTCTAGAAAAAGGTAATGAACTTTGATTCAAACCTCAAATACCTTGATTCTGTGAAAATCTTGGTTTATAAATTAAATCTGTCTGTATGACTAGGCTTTTGTGCTATTATTAAAATTAAAATATAGGATTATAATAAAGGTCCTGAACATATAATTAATTAACAAATTAACCTAAAATGGCTATTAAAGGTTAATAAATCATAAAATACTGTAAAAGATTCTAAATAAAACCTTGCCCATTATTTTTATATGTAGCAATTGAAGCTACATGGCTGGGTCGGATGAGGTAAACAGTCATCCGATGGAAAACCACGAGAATGCTAGGATACAGCTAACTGGTGCAGAGCTGCAAGCACTAGTTGATAATGCTGTTACAAGGGCTTTGGATCGGCAGAACAGTGAGTCTATTGGGACTCGAAGTAGGACCCTATCTACACCGCATTCCAAGCCTAAGACTCATTCTGAGGCTCACAGTAAGCCACCCTCTATCCAACCTAAGCCTAAGAAAGAGGAATCAAAGAAAGATGATGATCGACATTCCTCAAACGAAAACAGCATTCCATCCAAAAAGATTGTATTTGATGATAAGCCTCGTGCCAAGGGTTGCACATACAAGTACTTTGTTTCATGCAAGCCCCGAGATTTCACTGGGGAGAAAGGGGCGGTGGATTGCATGACTTGGTTAGATGAGATGGACATGGTGGTAGATATTAGTGGGTGTGCCGAAAGAGACATTGTGAAGTTTGTGTCTCAGTCGTTTAAGGGTGAAGCCCTAGCTTGGTGGAGGTCTCTAATCCAAGCTACGGGGAAAATCCCATTGTACAACATATCTTGGGAATAGTTCGTGGCACTGATCAAGGAAAACTACTGCCCTCAGCATGAGGTGGAAAAGATTGAATCTGATTTCCTGTCGTTGGTGATGAAAAACCTGGATTGCCAAGCTTACCTTACGAGCTTTAATACCATGTCAAGGTTGGTTCCTTATCTTATGACCCTGGAACCCAAAAGAATAGCTCGATTCATTAGGGGTTTAGCCCCAGAAATGAAGGCAAGTGTGAAGGCTTCTCGGCCCATTACATTCAGGTCTGTAGCTAATATATCCTTGTCCCTCACATTGGACGCGGTCAGGCAGAGATCGCTGAGGAACACGGATGCCGAGAAGAGAAAGCGCGATGATGACAACTCACGACGCTCAGGCAAGAAGCACAGAGGAAGCAATGACCACAAGAAGGGGTCTGAATCTAAGAAGGATGGGCATTAGTCTGGAGATAAGCCCAAGTGTAAGGTCTGTAAGAAACACCACTTTGGGAAGTGTAGATACGACTCAAAATCCCAGTCTCAGCCGAGGCCATGTGGGATTTGCAAATCTTCTGAGCATAAGACCCTAGAGTGCAAGAAACTGAAGGATGCAACTTGTTACAGTTGCAATGAAAAAGGGCATATCAAGACAAATTGCCCAAAGGCTGCGAAGAAAGCTGATGAAGGGAAGAAGACCAATGCCAGGGTCTTCCAGATGAACGCTCAGGAGGCGATCCAGAATGATAATGTCATAACAGGTACTTTTCTTATTAATGATGTCTACGCAAGAGTATTGTTTGATTCTGGAGCTGATACATCGTTTGTAGACAATAAGTTTTGTGAGTTGTTAAAAATGCCTGTTAAAGCCTTAAGTGTAAAGTATGAAGTGGAATTAGCTGACGGAACCATAGAAACCGTGATGTGCACAAAATGCAACATATAAATTACATTAAATGTGGCATAAAACTACCCCTTTTTAAGTACTAATGTTGGAAAAAGTGTGCTTTTATCTTCCTTTTGTATTTTCAGGGGTAAAAGAGCTTAAACGAACAAAAGAAGGAAAAATGCAGCCAAATCCAACATAAATATAAAGAAAAGGAAGAACGTGGCATGCCCGACTCCTCGACAGCATCTCCCAAAGCAAAAACAAGAAGAAAGCTGAGCATGGGGCTGTGCCCAGCTGAGCATGGGGCTGTGCCCAGCTCAACACGGGGCGTGTCCAGCTCAACACGGGGCGTGTCCAGCTCAACACGGGGCGTGCCCAACGAACACGGGGTCATGGTCAGCCTTGGCACAAAAGACAAACCTGTAGAAGCTTCCATCGCCCACCACGGGGCTGTGCTCAGCGGACACGGGGCCGTGGTCAACTTCCTGCAGGCGCATTTATTGTAATTGCGAATTACAATTAATGAAGAGAGAGAGTCAGATGGACACGGGGCCGTGCCCAGCGGACACGGGGTCGTGCCCAGGCTTCTGCTCAGCCTATAAATAGGAGTGCTTGGAGCTCTTGCAATTCATCCCTTGGCACACCACCTCTCTCACACTTCACCCACCACCCACCACCCACAACCACCATAACACCATCATCCACCACCATCATCCATTGTCCATCATAGAGTGTGTGAGTCGTCTCGGGATCCAAGATTGATCGTAAGAGTTCTTGATAATCAAAGGCCATGTTTGCCTAAGTCTCTTACATCACTTGGTGAAGACAAGTGTTTAGTGTAATACTTTTTATTTTTAATCTTTTGCACTTTTTAATTGGTTTTGTATCAATGACTTTAATTACTAGTTTCTTATGTTGAAGGTGATTCTTCCTTATCGTTTGTCCGTGGTGTCTTGGCATTATTTTACTGTCTATATAAAATAAAAGATTTTCACCATTCATATCTCCACGGTCTATATGGAGGTATGTTGGCTACCTGGTCGGGGGTTAAGGGAACGGTTTGGTAAGAGTCTTGCCATTGTTCAGTGTATAGATCCTACAAAGGACCTGGGTCAAATTTAGTAGGACCTCCTTCAATACCCAAAGGTATTGGATGGCGGGGGTCCAAACTCTTTGATCTCCTCATAAGTTAAACTACTATTAAAACTTTAACCCGGCTACTTAGGACTGTATCCCTGTTGACTCAGACTACTTAGCCGAGGGTAACGTCGCCTTCAAAAGAGGGGCCTACCACATTATGCATTAATAAGTTAATTAATTATCTTTCAATAATCCGACCCTTTAGGATTGTATCCTTGCTGACTCAAACTACTGGGTTGAGGGTAACGTCACCTTCAAAAGAGGGGCCTACTACAATAACTAAGATAATCTCTTAAACAAGTGCAAAAATGCGAAAATAATCAAAGGTTACACTAACACACGAGTCGGATCCAAGTGATTCATCTTGTCTATCTGTTTTTACTTTTATTTTTATTTTCAGCATTTTAGTTAGTTTTACTTTCTTAGTTTAAAAATCTTTTTCTAACATTTTGATTTGATTAGACGTTGAGGATAAACCGGTACTAAAAGCTCTTGTGTCCTTGGACGACCTCGGTATCTTACCAACACTATACTACGTCCACGATGGGTGCACTTGCCCATATGTGTGTTGAGTGTTAGTAAATATCGTGTTTTATAAATTTAAAACTTGGCTAAAAAGTGTAAAAGGGCTTAAAATATACACCTAAAAACATATACACACTAACACGCATCAAACCGCATCAACTGTATTAGATGGATGTGTCATATCCATTAGGAACCACTCGTTTTCTTTGTCCTTACTTCCGTTTAAGCTAGCCGGTTTCGATATAGTGATAGGCATGGATTGGTTATCGCATAACCAAGCCCAGATTGTATGCAACAAGAAGCAAGTGGTGATCAAGACTCCGTCTGGTGAGCCACTTACTATCCAAGGAGACACCCAGTACGGGTTACCCGAGCAAGTGTCTATGCTCAAAGCATCTAAATGCTTGAAGAAGGGTTATGTCATTTATATGGCACAAGTGACTATCGATGAGCAGAAGCCCAAGCTTGAAGATATTCCAGTCATTTCTGAATACCCTGAAGTTTTCCCAGAAGAACTACATGGTTTGCCACCAGATAGGCAAGTAGAGTTCAGAATTGACATCATTCCAGGAGCAGCGCCTATTGCAAGAGCACCTTACAGGTTGGCACCAACAGAAATGAAGGAATTAAGGACGCAGTTAGATGATTTGCTAGCCAAAGGTTTCATTAGACCTAGCTCGTCTCCATGGGGAGCACCAATCTTGTTTGTCAAGAAGAAAGATGGGTCGATGCGTTTGTGCATCGATTACCGTGAGCTTAACAAGGTCACTATCAAAAATAGGTATCCTTTGCCCAGGATCGAGGATCTATTCGATTAGCTTCAAGGAGCAAGCTACTTTTCCAAGATTGATCTGAGGTCAGGCTATCACCAATTGAAGGTTAAAGATGAAGATGTGCACAAGACTGCATTTAGGACTCGCTATGGCCATTACGAGTTCCTAGTGATGCCTTTTGGGCTCACTAATGCACCTGCCGCATTCATGGATCTCATGAATCGCGTCTGCAAGCCTTATTTGGATAAATTTGTCATCGTCTTCATCTATGACATCCTCATCTACTCGAAGAACCAAGCTGACCATGAGAAGCATCTCCGTTGCATTCTGAAACTGCTTCATCAAGAAAAGCTCTATGCCAAATTCTCAAAGTGTGAGTTCTGGCTTCGGGAAGTCCAATTCCTTGGACATGTTGTTAGTGAGCCTGGTATCCAAGTAGATCCCGCTAAGATCGAAGCTATCATGAACTGGCAAGAGCCGAAGACGCCTATGGAGATTCGCAGTTTCCTAGGATTGGCAGGATACTACAGACGCTTTATTGAAAACTTCTCAAGAATTGCAGCACCCCTGACTCTCCTCACTTGCAAGAATAACAAGTTCAATTGGGGGCCTAAGCAGCAAGAATCCTTCGACATTTTGAAGCAGAAGTTGAGCAACGCTCCAGTGCTGACGTTACCTGAAGGAATTGACGAGTTTGTAGTATATTGTGATGCATCACACACCAGGATGGGGTGTGTGCTTATGCAAAAAGGCAAGGTCATTGCCTATGCTTCACGCCAGTTAAAGGTGCACGAGAAGAACTACACCACCCATGACTTGGAGCTGGGTGCCGTTGTATTTGCACTAAAACTTTGGAGGCATTACCTGTATGGAACTAAGTGTGTGATCTATTCTGATCACAAAAGCCTTTAGCATCTGTTCAATCAGAAGGATTTAAATATGAGGCAGCGACGTTGGATGGAAACCTTGAACGATTATGACTGTGAAATAAGATACCATCCAGGCAAGGCAAATGTAGTCACTGATGCCTTGAGTAGAAAAGAAAGGGTGAAGCCAATAATAATCAATGCCAAGAGCATTGAGATAAAGAACAGTTTGAATGAAAGGTTGTTAGCTGCACAAAAGGAAGCTGTGTTGGAAGCTAACTATCCTAATGAAAAGCTAGGAGTAACTGAAGAACAGTTATCCTATGGCAAGGACGGAATCCTGAGATTAAATGGAAGAATATGGGTTCATGTTTATGGAGGACTTCGGGATGTTATCCTTCAGGAAGCCCACAGTTCCAAATATTCCGTTCATCCTGGAGCCGATAAGATGTACCAGGATTTGAAAGCAAACTATTGGTGGATAGGCTTGAAGAAGTCTATAGCTGCCCATGTAGCTAAATGTTTGACGTGTGCGCAAGTCAAAGCTGAACATCAAAAGCCGTCAGGCTTGCTGCAACAGCCTGAAATTCCCACTTGGAAATGGGAAATGGTGACGATGGATTTCATCACCAAGCTGCCAAAGACAAAGAAGGAAAATGATACTATATGGGTGATAGTAGATAGACTGACTAAGTCAGCACATTTCCTACCCATTAAGGAAACTTACAGTTCTAACATGTTGGCCCAATTGTATGTTGATAAGATTGTATCTCTGCATGGAGTACCTGTGGCCATTATCTCTGATAGAGATACTAGATACACGTCACACTTTTTGAAAAGTTTCCAACAGTCTTTGGGCATGCGCTTAAACTTCAGTACGGCTTACCATCCTCAGACGGATGGGCAGAGCGAGCGTACCATTCAAACCCTAGAAGACATGCTTCGTGCATGTGTGATTGATTTAGGTGGTAGTTGGGATAAACATCTACCCTTGGTTGAGTTCTCCTATAGTAATAGCTACCATACCAGCATTCAGGCTGCGCCTTTTGAGGCATTATATGGTAGAAAATGCAGAACGCCTATTTGTTGGGCAGAAGTAGGAGAAGCTCAGTTGTCAGGTCCTGACCTAGTCTTTGAAACGACGGACAAGATTGTCCAGATTCGTGACCGCCTGAAAGCTGCCAGGGATAGGCAGAAAAGTTATGCGGATAAAAGGCGAAAACCTCTGAAGTTCGAGGTTGGTGATAAAGTTCTGCTTAAGGTATCACCCTGGAAAGGGGTGATGCGATTTGGTAAGAAAGGTAAGTTAAGCCCGAGATATATAGGACCATTTGAGATCATCGAATGTGTAGGAACAGTGGCTTATAAGTTAAACTTACCTGAAGAGCTCAGTGGTATTCACAACGTGTTCCACGTCTGCAATCTGAAGAAATGTCTAGCTGATGAATCGCTAGTCATACCACACACAGATGTGCACATAGATGAGAGCTTGAAATTTGTGGAAAAACCTTTGTCGATTGAGGATTGACAGGTAAAGAAGCTTCGAAGGAAGCATGTGCCTATTGACAAGGTGAAATGGGATACCCGTAGAGGTCCCGAGTATACGTGGGAGTTAGAGTCCAAGAAGAAGGAAAAATACCCTCAATTGTTTTCGTAAATCTCGAGGTCGAGATTTCTTTTAAGGGGGTGAGGATGTAACACCTCGTAAAATCATACCCAATAAAATAAAGACACGTGTCATGTAAGACAAACGTGTCAGGAACCCGGATAAAATAAAAGATGTATGGTAGGATTTAAATGGGCGACATGTTATTAAAATACCTCTGAGCGGCCAAAGTTATAAATCCCAAGATCCTTAAATCATTATGATAAACATCGAACATATATTTAGCCGGTTGTTTCTAAATAAATAAAATTTCCATTTTATATGGAAATTGGATTCTTAAAATATTACTACAATGATTAGAAATTTACAATACTTGTTTAAAGTAATTAAACTAGAGCTAAACATGTATTCTTGAGAATTCCGTCATTTCAAAGCTTGCCATAAAGATCCAAAATGTGAAAGTTCATGCAAGGCATGCAAAGGCCTGCGCATATGGTCCCCTACTGCAGAGAAAACATGAGAATTCAGACACTACAAATTTGCATGGTCAAAATTTGGAAGTTTGCAAAATTTTTGGATTCTGGTCATCGGTTACGGACCGTATGGCTTTAAGCTTACGGTCCGCAAGGATCGGTTACGGACCGCAACCAGTTAAGCATACGGTCCGCAAGGAGCATACCTGGGCGCATCAGACCAGGGTCGGTTACGGACCGTATCCATAAAGGCTTACGGTCCGCAAGGGGTGGATACGGACCGCAAGGGATTTGGCTTACGGTCCGTAAGCCTGTCGCTGGCAGCAGGTTTTGGACAGCTGCCTGTTCAGCCAGTTTCACCGCCTTATTTGTATGGTTTTCGAAATCAGGGGCTGGATAGGTGGTATTTAGCCATATAGGGGCACATGGGATCATCTCACAACACATGTAGACTTCCTTGGCTTGATCTTGTGCATTGTAGTTCACTATATAAGAAGAAGAAGTTGTGAACTTTGAGACTTGCTCATTCAACTCACTTGAAGCATTGCTCTGGAGCTTTTATGGACTTCAACAAGTTTTCTAAACATCCCTAATCATACTTAGGACTCTTGTAAGTTTCCTTAATCCTTTATTATTCTGTTTAGCTTAGTTAATTAGCTAAAAGTCAACCCGTCGTAATTAAGGTTTGACTTCGAGATTAAGCTATAATTATCCAGTCAAATCTCGAATTAAAAATACCTATAAGTAGGTAATTATGTGGGTAATAAACCCTTAAAAGGGTATTCTCAGATTCCCACTCTAGCTATGTCAATTGTCGGGTCAAAGCTTACTTTAAAAAGTCAACAGAAAGCTTTATTCCAAATTAATACATAATTAGCAATGTAGGATCCATGTAACCTGTTTTATCATTAATATAACTTGGTAATTAATGTAAGAACATGTCTAAGCATGTTCAACTCGACAATTTTTCAGTTTAGGCTCGGTTTGGAACCGAAAGTCGCATAGTTTGACTTATGCTTTGACTTTCAGTACTGACCCATTTAAGCCAAGTTTAGGATTGCCTTAGAGCTTCTTTTGGACCTATTTTCATGTTAGTATAACCCTCTGTGATTATACAACTTGGTTCATTAGGCATCTAATTCATATGCATGTTTCCGTTAATTGCTTAAATGTTGACTATTATGCCCTCTTCACATTAAATTGTGATTTTTAAGAATATGAAAGAGTAGACACCTTAGTTACTGATTTATAATCTTGTACTTAAAATTTTACATCAGTTTGAGGTCTAGATTAAGAGTTATGCTCATTATCGTAATTAGAAGCATTCTTAGTAATTAATTGGCGTAATTAGCATATAACCTATCTAAACCCAAATTTTAATATCAAACTTTTTACCTACTGATATAAAATAATATTTTGGGATTTTTGGAGATTTTTATTTTTAGGCTGAGCATAACTTAGAGTTTTAAGCTTATTTTGGTTATTGCCGGTTTTGCTTTTTTGGGCTATAAAATGAGTTTTATAAATCCTTTTGACCTCCAACCTTTTTCTACTGATCTAATATAGTAAATAAATTATTTTGAGCCTTCTGGAATCATAAAAATATCAGCTTTCTATACAAAACCCGGAAATGGCTCCAAATCACCCTTTTAAGCACTTTTTCGACATAGTATGTATCAAAACTAGTTTATATATATAAGGTTTGATACCTACTGATGTATTTAGTAAATTTTTATATTATAACAGTAAACAAAGGTTTTAAACTCAGATTTCCAGTTTTAACCTTTTAGGCTTATGTGAAATTACCAAAATGCCCATTCGGTGCATAAAATGGTTATAACTAATAAATTTCACATATATATGGTACCCTACTGTTATAACCCATTAAAATAAGTATATTTACTGATTTATTCAGACCTGTAACTCAGGTTACCAATTAAACTCTTTTATACCCTTTAAAATGACCAAAATGCCCTTATGAGGCATAGTTTGAGTTCAAAATCATTTTGGGCATAATAGAAGATATCTTACTGATATCACAACATATTTAGTGCATATTAACTCAGGGAACTTGTATATGATTCATATGGTTACCCGTTACGCACTTTCGCGTTCGGATCGGCTTATGTAACTAGTTTACACATTTTAGCCGAAACGGGTCAAACCATATCCTTTTGTCTCAAAATCCAGAATGTGATTATGTTACCCATATTAAACAACCATGCAAGCTTGTCGGGTCAAAACCACATTCTAAACCGGTCTTCGCCTTCCATGCGATTGGACCGTATTCTTTCTTTAAAACTAACCGGTCTAAGCTTAGGCTAAATTAAAGACCCGTTAGGATTCTAATAGGTTATTATAAACCTTCGTTCCAGAATAGGAGATCCAGTAAAAGATATTTGCGCTTGCTAATTGTGACAATACTTGCTCAGGTAAATACTTTTAACTTATTTTCCCTATATGGGCTTGGGGTACGGTATATAAAATACCGCTTGGTCGGGCATTGAATCTTTAATCAAATGTAGGTTAAATCATTGAAATGACCCGTTAAAATTGTTTTGTTTGCTTAAAGCCTTTGGGGGGTTAATGACCATGTCCCGGATATCCTTGGCATCATTTTACGAAATGGCCATGACCTAAGCATACGGGTGTAGGCGTACACCCGTTGTGCATAAATAATAAGGTATAACCGCCAGTTTCGGGGGAAACTGCTCCGGGACTATACCATGTGGTGTGTCTATTGATCTTTAATTCGGTGTAGACCCGGGCTACTGGACGCATAAGAAACATGTAAATCTTTTACAAGTTTATATTCAAATAATTATCCCAAGTTATAAAAATCTTTTTATGCCATGTGCATTTAAATCAATTTTAAACCTTTTCAAAATGAGTCAGTTAAATTGTATTTACCAGTGTAAACTTACGTATTTTCCCAAAAGATTAAGTGTAGGTACTACACGTAATAGGCTGGCCTCTCCTTAGCATCACTTAGAGTCTCGCAAGCTTGGATGCCAAATTCAGTTGAACTATGTTTCCTCTTTATTTTGATCCGCCTGTGGATCTGTTTCAACTACATTGTGATACTTAAATATTACAATATTTATTCGGTTGAAATAATGTAACACCCGTTCTTATAAATTAAGGTTTAACGTATCATTTATGAAAAACAATCATGTAATTAAGATTACATATGCATTGGAAATTACGGGTTTATTAAAACTTTTTACAATTTAAAAGTATACAACATATCATGTGTACGTTTGTCGTTTAACATAATAACGATACATAGTGCGGAAGCTTAATTCATGATCGTGTTCAGTTCTTGCTCATCGCTTGATCTTCATCCGGGCACTCTTGGCGATCACCTATGATCAAAACCAACTTAAAAGTTAGTTTTGATAGTCAAATATTAAGTTCAAACAAGTACAGGGGTTAAAATGACAAAAATTAAAAATTTTCCGGAGTTAGGGGCGTCGCGTGATGCCAAGGGGCGTCGCATCACGCTAGGCCCCCTTTTTCACAGACTGTTGCTTCAGCTGTTGCTGTACATTCCCAGCTCAACCCGATTTCACGGAAACGGCCATAACTTCTTCGTTATTGATCCGTTTTACGCGATTCTTTTTCCTACGCGTCCGTAATTTAATTCTCCATCACACGGAATTAAAATCCAACATCCAACATAATAAATTTTGAGACTTCTAAGCCTTCGACTCGTTCCCCTTTTACCGAATTTTAACCCGTTTATGCATTTTATCAAACAAACCTATTTATTTGATTACTATATCTCATACACTTCTTCTAATTAATGTTACCTACTATATTAGGTTCTAATCATAGGTTTATTACACAATTTAAACCCGTTTTCGCTCGTATGCTTATTTTGACCCGTTAAGGGTATTTTAAGCACTTTAAAGCTTGAAATCGCTTTCATTCATTTCTAGCATCTTATTCCTACATTTCTTATCAAGTAATCTTCAACTACAACTCTTTGTGTGTTGGATTACAATGTGTATATCTATATGTTCCGAGTTTTGCCCCTCGGATTGTTATTTTACGGCAAGACTCAAATAGAGCTATTTGACTAACATATTACATCTTTCAACTTCTATACTTATTCTAAGTATCTATCTAATCATGAAATTCGTTTCCAAACAACCCTTAAGGGTTGTTTGTTCAATTTAGCCTACAAGGGCGTTTTGGTCAACTTTGGTCCTTCTTTTACGACGAAGGACTCTCACCAATTATTCGACCAAAATAACACTTTTAACTACAACATAATTATGCGTACCTGGCTCGGATCAACATATTGACCCGTTTTAATACCTTTCGCTACTAATATCTAGATAATAGCAATGCTAACCATGTGTTAATTCCTGTGATCATAAACTCAACAAGCAATCATCAAATGAAGTTGTCAAATGGTGTTAACAACACCATTTGACCCATTTAGCCTAATCGACCATTTATCCGTATGAGATGGTATTTAGTTACCATTTCATCCCTTTAAACCTATCCCGGTTTTCCTTTAAACCCGTTTTTCTCGAAACCATTTTTATTTGTTCGTCATTACATGACTTATTTACCTTTTTACCCCTTTTACCATAATTCATGATTTCCTACCTTTTTATTCTTTCCGACTTGCATTGTATCATGCCGGATCATCGTATTTCAATTACTTAACATTAATCACGATCAATTTTCGCTAGTAAGTGTATAGTAATTAAAAAAGGGGTGTAAGTTTAACTTACCTTGTATCCAAGTCACGCCTTTTCTTGTTTCTTGTTTCGTTTGACCCGCTTCCTCCCAAGCCTCCATCTAGCTTGTCCTGAGTCAAACTATCATCATAATCCGTAAGACGGTTAGTTTAGTCATTATTAGCTACGACTATTCCGTCTTACAAATTTTATGTCGAATCTACCATTCGACTTCATTATTGGTTAGTTTAACTTTCTAAAAGTTAACTACCGTTGTCCATATGACAAATACCATTTGACTTAAATCAACATCATGATTAGAATTCATATTACCCCATATCATACGGGACAAATCGAGTTTGGCAATCACGCATTTCATTTACAATTTCAGCACTTTAGTTTTCATTTAGGCATTTTAACAAACACCTAGTGTGCATAATTTTACATATTTACCAACTAGTTCATAACTAGTTATCTTAACCATGGTTGACATCAATTTGGCAATTTCACATCAATTTTAACATCAACAAAACCTGAAATTGCTTTATAGAGTTCAAATTACATTAGTACAACTATCATAATCCTAGTGTTTTCATACTTCTACGTCACCCACTTAACACCTTCAATGGTGATTATGGAATTTTCAAGTATTGAGCATAATTTCAACAATCTAATGGCTAGGGTTTATTCCTAGACACTATTTTATTCTAATTTCATCCAAACAACATTCATGCAAGCCAAAATTTCGATTTCATATGTTTCATCAAAATTTCGAGATGCAACTAGGAGATGAAATTTGACATACCTTGTGATCCTTTCACTGAGGTGATCACTAATCTAAACTTAGATTTCGATTTGGAGTCGATTTGGCTTATCAACTGCTTGATTTTTGCTAGTTAGGGTTTGAGCATGGAGTTCCCTGGCTCCTCTGTAATTTGCGACCAGAACACACACTTAGAGTGTGTGTTTTGGTGTTTGAATGTTTTATTTAATACAAACTTGTTTCAAGTTTGTCACCTTTGGTCCCTATACTTTACCAAGTTATTTAAAGGGTATTTTAACCATATTTGCTCTATTATGTCAAGACACTAACTAACTAGGTTAATATTCCTAGTTACTTGGTGGGTCCCGGGAGTTATAACCCGTTTTATTTTAAGTTCCGTTAACTCGGGCCTTTTATCCATTTCATCTCTTGAAAGTTCTTATCCGGTTTTTAGTAAATATTAGGATTATTTATTTAAATCCTAATATTTTCCGGGTTACTTTTACCACTAACGGTACTTTACCCGTCTTTTAGTATTAACGGGGTTTGATTACCAAACCCGTTTTCGGGGTGTTACAAGTCTACCCCCCTTAAAGAGGTTTCATCCTCGAAACCTTTTCTTTCATAATTTATCGAGTTTAACTCCATGCATATGCTCTCGATAATGAATTGAGCATTGCTCATATTTTAATCGATTGTTAGTATTACCAGAAAAATTATGGTAATACCTTTTTGGTTACAAAACATCTACGTGCCTCATACGACATAATGTAACTTGAAATAACGTGATTCCGTTATTTCTACTAGTTTAGTTAACTTAGCGATATTCATCGCTTTAATATATTATCGAACTCTTTGTGAATCCGTTACCTTGACCCGTTTAAAGGTCTTTTAGTGAAATCTTTCACTTTTAGCAAGTATTTCCTTTGTTTTCAAATTCGTTTATTCGGTTCAGTTATATCGAATCCTCCGCTTACGAGCAAACCAAATTTCTCGATTTGAATTGCTGACCTTCACCGGTCTCACTAACTAGACTTATTAATCCAGTTACTTTTTACCACTCACTTGGTTATAATGCGATTCTACTTCACATTACATTTCTTGACCGTGATCGTGTCGCATCATGTTTAATTTATATATCTACCATTTATTTTTGAAAAGATCACTTTTCGAATATATCGTATTGCGCCTATCAGCGTCAAGACTCGAATCTTTCATGCTTACTATTCAAATTCCTATCAGAATTTATATTCGTAAAAATGTTATTTCTTACTAAAACTAAATTTTAGTTTAACGTTTTTCTCTTTAACTATGTCAATTACTCATATCAAGGAAATTGACAACCCATAATTTATTGTTTTCCGTTCCCGTTTTACACGTACATCTTTCATGTGTAAGGTCTCGCGGGCCGTTACTTTCAGCTTATATCCTTTATTTTTATTGACCGAGTTGTCACATGTCCGCTTAGCCTCATTAGTCTGTTAACAGGTTTATCACGCGCTTGTCTTATATTAATAAGCGTTTTGTATTCGTCATGACATTTTCTTAACTTTGAATAGTTTTGCCGGCTAGCCTAATTTGCCACCGTCACTTCATACCCCGTCACACGGGTATACTATTTTGCCATCTCCGGCCTTATGTGTGTTTAAGATTTTCTAAACCATCTCATACTACTTATGTTTGTTAAAACATTGCTTTTGACTAAAAACTAAATTTTTAGTTTACATTTTCTCCTTGTCTTATATCTTTTTCTCATGTCTAGGAATTTTTGTTTTAAGTTTTATTCCTGACCGTTATTGTTTTACACGGAGAATTGTAACCAGTTTCCCTTGCTTTACAATATTGACCCGTAGGTTTCTTCACTTAGCCTCATGGGCTATTTCTTTATATGTTTCACCTTTTAAGGTGAGACCCAACAGTTCGTCTCTTTCTATTTATGACCCAACGGTCTCCTTGGTCTCGTAGACCTTATCACTACATTTTATCCCATAGGTTATGATGATCCCATAGATCGTCTTTTATTCACGTCTACATTCATATGTCTATCTATACATATATAGCTTTAAAGCATCCTTTGTTATGTTTGGAATCATTTAATTTTGCTTTTGAACTTTAGTTGACCTTGACCGTAGTCTAAGGTTTCATTTGTTTACTTTCGGGCTATCTTTCCGACTTTACGACTTCTAACGTCATTTACACGTCGGTTTGTCTTACGCTTACCGTTACCCGGTTTATACTTATACTCCTTTACAACCCATTACCCGGGTCCTTCTATCTTATTGTTTTTAGCTTTCCGATTTCACTGGTTTGCATTTTCCTATTATATTAAGCGTTATTCCTCAATTGACTCGTTTGACTCATTTTGGGTGAATTTTCATCACTTATGAATGTCAAACTTCATTCTCTATTTGATCCGTCCAACTTTGAAATGGTTGAACGTAATTACTAAAATTTATGTTTGCGAAAATTCTTGTCATCTTTTAGTCATGACTCGTATTCCGAGTCTTTTGACTTTCTATTTCGCGTTCCCGTCTCTCGATTTGCGCATTCACCCACAATCCTACCCGTTCATCGGGTATTTTTACCGTAATCATTATCAAGTAACCATTCTTATATGGTTTTAGACATCATTTTAATTTATTTGGTCGTCTTAGCGAAATCCATCGCTTTTATTCAATTAAGTTCTTTATTCATTATTTAATTCATTTGACTTGTCCATGTGAATTTCATCACTTATGTCGATAAAAATTTTATCCCCATGCCTTAGCATTCTCATTAGTTGGTTTGTGTTTTCATTTACTTCGATCTTTGCCCCTTCTCTCGGGCTCGTCATTTTAACGTAATACGCTTCCGTCGTCCGGCTTGCGTTTACGTTTACTATCAAACATCTTATTTTATTTGATTCATCTGGGTACTATTTAAATTAGTCCCATTCACCCCGCCCTTACTACATCGGACGTAAATGTGTCCGCTACAAGAAGTTCATGGTACCATATGCCACTACTTACTTGGCCAGAGTAAGCTATTAACATATGACACGCATGACCTTTTTATAGTTTTCACATCACGCCCTATGTAAGTAACGCCTCTATTTAGTTTTCTTGGAAATAATATCCTGGATAGGTATTCTATTCAGGTTTTCCAAGTTTCTAGCTTACATATGCAACAATCAGTCTCTACATGTTTGTTACATATTGTCATTTGTGCGATCATATTTAAAAGCACGCACCTGGTAATGCTTGCCCCGACAGGCGTTTCTTGCCTTTAACTTTGTTCGCGGTCGTTACGCGATTTAGTCCTTGGTGAGAATGCTCCTCTTGTCATACTTCGGACCATTCTTCTATCATATCCGTAATTTGTTAAGCTCTGGCTATCCTCATATGCGAGTGTCCTTCAACTAAAACATATACAACAGTTAATAATTTCAACATTAAAAGATGCCCGTATTATAATACAAGGCTTTTCTACTATACGCATCAACGCGTGTATTTTCGTTGACTATATCTACTCTATATCGATTTTATTGGTGTAACGTGTATTACACGATAACCATATGTGTTGTTCTCAACACTTTAATCATATTAAACCATTGATATACATATACTTACCGGATTTGCGATCAAGCCTCGAATCGAACACCAATCTTTATCAAGAGCGTAAGGTTTAAGTCCAAGCATAGCTTTCCCGCCATACATGAATCTCTTAAACCAAGGCTCTGATACCAACTTGTAACACCCGTTCTTATAAATTAAGGTTTAACGTATCATTTATGAAAAACAATCATGTAATTAAGATTACATATGCATTGGAAATTACGGGTTTATTAAAACTTTTTACAATTTAAAAGTATACAACATATCATGTGTACGTTTGTCGTTTAACATAATAACGATACATAGTGCAGAAGCTTAATTCGTGATCGTGTTCAGTTCTTGCTCGTCGCTTGATCTTCATCCGGGCACTCTTGGCGATCACCTATGATCAAAACCAACTTAAAAGTTAGTTTTGATAGTCAAATATTAAGTTCAAACAAGTACAGGGGTTAAAATGACAAAAGTTAAAAATTTTCCGGAGTTAGGGGCGTCGCGTGACGCTAAGGGGCGTCGCATCACGCTAGGCCCCCTTTTTCACAGACTGTTGCTTCAGCTGTTGCTGTACATTCCCAGCTCAACCCGATTTCACGGAAACGGCCATAACTTCTTCGTTATTGATCCGTTTTACGCGATTCTTTTCCCTACGCGTCCGTAATTTAATTCTCCATCATATGGAGTTAAAATCCAACATCCAACATAATAAATTTTGAGACTTCTAAGCCTTCGACTCGTTCCCCTTTGACCGAATTTTAACCCGTTTATGCATTTTATCAAACAAACCTATTTATTTGATTCCTATATCTCATACACTTCTTCTAATTAATGTTACCTACTATATTAGGTTCTAATCATAGGTTTATTACACAATTTAAACCCTTTTTCGCTCGTATGCTTATTTTGACCCGTTAAGGGTATTTTAAGCACTTTAAAGCTTGAAATCGCTTTCATTCATTTCTAGCATCTTATTCCTACATTTCTTATCAAGTAATCTTCAACTACAACTCTTTGTGTGTTGGATTACAACGTGTATATCTATATGTTCCGAGTTTTGCCCTTCGGATTGTTATTTTACGGCAAGACTCAAATAGAGCTATTTGACTAACATATTACATCTTTCAACTTCTATACTTATTCTAAGTATCTATCTAATCATGAAATTCGTTTCCAAACAACCCTTAAGGGTTGTTTGTTCAATTTAGCCTACAAGGGCGTTTTGGTCGACTTTGGTCCTTCTTTTACGACGAAGGACTCTTACCAATTATTCGACCAAAATAACACTTTTAACTACAACATAATTATGAGTACCTGGCTCGGATCAACATATTGACCCGTTTTAATACCTTTCTCTATTAATATCTAGATAATAGCAATGCTAACCATGTGTTAATTCCTGTGATCATAAACTCAACAAGCAATCATCAAATGAAGTTGTCAAATGGTGTTAACAACACCATTTGACCCATTTAGCCTAATCGACCATTTATCCGTATGAGATGGTATTTAGTTACCATTTCATCCCTTTAAACCTATCCCGGTTTTCCTTTAAACCCGTTTTTCTCGAAACCATTTTTATTTGTTCGTCATTACATGACTTATTTACCTTTTTACCCCTTTTACCATAATTCATGATTTCCTACCTTTTTATTCTTTCCGACTTGCATTGTATCATGCCGGATCATCGTATTTCAATTACTTAACATTAATCACGATCAATTTTCGCTAGTAAGTGTATAGTAATTAAAAAAAAGGGGTGTAAGTTTAACTTACCTTGTATCTAAGTCACGCCTTTTCTTGTTTCTTGTTTCGTTTGACCCGCTTCCTCCCAAGCCTCCATCTAGCTTGTCCTGAGTCAAACTATCATCATAATCCGTAAGACGGTTAGTTTAGTCATTATTAGCTACGACTATTCCGTCTTACAAATTTTATGTCGAATCTACCATTCGACTTCATTATTGGTTAGTTTAACTTTCTAAAAGTTAACTACCGTTATCCATATGACAAATACCATTTGACTTAAATCAACATCATGATTAGAATTCATATTACCCTATATCATACGGGACAAATCGAGTTTGGCAATCACGCATTTCATTTACAATTTCAGCACTTTAGTTTTCATTTAGGCATTTTAACAAACACCTAGTGTGCATAATTTTACATATTTACCAACTAGTTCATAACTAGTTATCTTAACCATGGTTGACATCAATTTGGCAATTTCACATCAATTTTAACATCAACAAAACCTGAAATTGCTTTATAGAGTTCAAATTACATTAGTACAACTATCATAATCCTAGTGTTTTCATACTTCTACGTCACCCACTTAACACCTTCAATGGTGATTATGGAATTTTCAAGTATTGAGCATAATTTCAACAATTTAATGGCTAGGGTTTATTCCTAGACACTATTTTATTCTAATTTCATCCAAACAACATTCATGCAAGCCAAAATTTCGATTTCATATGTTTCATCAAAATTTCGAGATGCAACTAGGAGATGAAATTTGACATACCTTGTGATCCTTTCACTGAGGTGATCACTAATCTAAACTTAGATTTCGATTTGGAGTCGATTTGGCTTATCAATTGCTTGATTTTTGCTAGTTAGGGTTTGAGCATGGAGTTCCCTGGCTCCTCTGTAATTTGCGACCAGAACACACACTTAGAGTGTGTGTTTTGGTGTTTGAATGTGTAACACCTCGAATTTTTGTGTCCAATAATGTGTTAACACGTGTCATTAATTTACACGTGGCATTGATATTAAATAAAGGACTAATTTTGACAAACCTTGAAAGTATGTAAATTCGAGGGTTATAAATGTCTACAAAGGGTAAATATACTGTATAGTAACCCTAAATGGTGCTTGTACCTTCAAACGAATAAATCATGGATCGTACGGAAGCGAAACGCGGAAGAAAGTGAGAGATCACAAGCTACAGGGGTTAACTGTGTCAACATGTTTAATAATACCTCTGAGTGACCCTTTAACGCTCCCGAGGCTTTGTAACAGTATTATACGCTCACTAGAACATATTGTATAAATTCCGCGAAGTTCCGTTTTAAAACGAGAAAGTTATAATCGAATTCGTATAAGAAGGGTTAAAAGCGTCAATAATGAAAGTTAAGGCTTTCTGAATAATTAATAAACTAACCGGGTGTGGTAACAACACGGGTAAATAACACGAGGTCCTTAGTCGTAATTAACCGAGGGCCAAACCGCAAAGTTACCCCTTCAAACCCGAAAGGTCAGGTAAATCATTACGAAAGATTTCGTTATTAATTATCAGGATTTCGTAATCATTACAAAAGATTTTAAAAACCTGAAATTTTAACCTCTCGCGACCCGCGTAAGGATTAGGCTTAAGTTGAGGCGGGCCGCGAGCCACCTGTTTTACTCGCCTGAAATTTGAATCTCAGGCGGCCCGCGTAAAAGCAGCATGGATTCTCCATGCGGGCCGCGTGGGACGCCCAGATGCAGAAAGTTTGTATTTTCTTGCCTTTTGAGCTCATGAACGATCAAACATGCAATAAGAGAGGCATGGGCGCCCCCTACTCGACCCATAGCTCTATGGGACACCTGCCCATCATCCATGATCAGTGTAGAGTGTTGTGTGATGATCTTGAGGGCTTTGTTGCACTATAAATAGCCACATTTGGCTTATAACATTCACACAACTCAAACACTCACCTACTGATCATTCTAAAGCTCCCAAGCTTTTCTTCTCTGCTCTCTAAGCAAGATACAACTTCTGTAAGTCGTTCAAATCCATTTTGGTCTTATATTTCCATAGATTTAGCTTATAAACTCAACCGTCGTAACTAACGGTTGTCATAACGATAATTCACAAATGGTCCAGTGAATTGTCGGATCAAAAGTAGTTTTGAGTTGGTTTATGTGGGTAATAAACCCCTAAAAGGGTTCCCTCTGATCATCACTCTAACTATGTCAAATGTCGAGTCAAACGTGCACTTAAAAAGTCAACAGAAAGCTATTTTGCCGTTTTATACATAATCTGTAATGTATATGCTATGAAACCTGTTTTGGCACTCATAAAACATGATATTAAGTATATAAACTTGTTTACGCTCGTTTGAATCGACCATTTGCTATATTGACCCGGTTCGGAGCCGAATGTCGCAAAAGTTTGACTTTTGCTTTGACTTCAGTTCTGAGCCGTTTTAGTAAGGAAAAGATATGCCTTAGGACTCTCTTAGGACCAGGTTACATGATGGTATAGACCTCTGTGATCGGTTCATGAATTATCCGAGTCTTTTGCGCATTTCCGTCAAACGCCTAAAAGTTGACCGTAACGGCCTTTTGAAAATAAAACGAGTATTTCGGACACGTGAATGGACCAGAACCTTGCTTATTAAATTATAAGCATGTCCTTAAAGTTTCACGTCAATCCGAGGTCTAGAATGAGAGTTATGCTAAATAGCGCATTTATAAGAAACTTTTGTAATAAACGGCGCAATTAGCATAACGCCTATCTAAACCAAGATTTCGTCACCAAAACTTTTACCCACTGTTATAAAATAATATTTTTGGAATTTTAAAGATTTTTAATAAATTTTACCTTGCTCATAACCTGCGGTTATGGCTACGGTTCGGTAAATACCGAATATGCCCTTTTCGGCCAAAACTTGAGTTCTACAAGGTCTTTTGACCCGATTCCAGTTGCTACTGATTTTAAATAATAAATAAAGTATTTTAGACTTTATAAACTGTTCGGGAAACTCAGATTTCCTGTAGAACTCGAAAAGCTCTTTAAAAGTCTTTAAAATGACCGAAAAGCCCCTACGGGGCGTAATATTAACTAAAACTCGTTACGGGCATCACGGAAGGTATCCTACTGATACCACAACCTCTTTAAGGCATATTGACTTAGGAAACTAGTTTTTGTAAATTAGCCGATACGGGTCAAATTATATTATTTGGACCCCAAAAATCCAGAGTGTGAACCTTGAACCCATATAAAACAAGTCTCTGAACTTGATTGGGGCAGAATCACACTCCATTCTCGGTTGTCGCCTTTTCGCGCGATTAAACCATATTTATATTCCGGAACCAACCGGTCTAGGCTACGGCCAATATAAGACCCGTTAGGATTCTAAGAGGTTAATTAAAACCTTCGTTCCAGATTAGGAGCCCAGTAAAAGCTATCGGTGATTTAATCAAACTAAGGAATAATACTTGCAAAGGTAAATACTTTTAACTTATTTCCCCTATACGGGCTTGGGATACGGTATAATATTTACCGCTTGATTGAGCATCATATCTTCCATCGCTTAGGTGGTTAATTAAATATTATGATAGGCTCATTTAAACAGTTTTGTTTCTTAAAAGCCTTTGGGGGGTTAATGACCGTTGTCCCGGATATCCTTGGCATCATTTTACGAAATGGCCACGACCATCGACATCCCGGTGTAGGCGTACACCCGGTATATATTGTCGACATTTAATTAAAAGACGTAGCCGTTGGTTTCTATACTACGGTTTTACGCAATGTGGTGTGTCTATTAATCTTTAACCCGGCACGACCCGGATTACTGAACGCATAAAAGAACATGTAATACGTTCACAAGATTTTAATAATTTTCCCAAGTTATAAAAGAGTTTGTGCCTCGTGCATTCAAATCAATTTTAATAAACATTTTCAAATGTGTCAGTTGAATGTATTTACCAGTGTAAACTGACGTATTTTTTCCCAAAAGATTAAGTGCAGGTACTATACGAAATGGGCTGGTAATAGCTTCCTAGGCATCACGAATAGTCTCGCAAACTCGATGCCGTATCTGAATGAACAATATTTTATTATTTTGATCCGCTGTGGATACATTCGACTTCTGTAATACATTTTGATATTACAACCAGAGGTTGAAGTATATATTTATCTTTAAGCTTCCGCTGTGCATTTATATAATTGTGTGGTTTGACTATATTGTTGCCAACTACGTCACGGTAATCCCCCACCGGGCCCACCGGTGATACACGTGGAAATCGGGGTGTGACAGGTTGGTATCAGAGCCAACGTTGAGCGAATTAAACACTATCCTATTGTGTTTAATCTCAATGACACAATTGCACATACTTGAGTCTAGACAATAACTTAGGACAAATTCGGATTAATACTCCTTTTTGTCTTTATTTCCATTTCGATTTTAATAAGTTTTGGAGCAGGAAAATGCCACCTGTTATATTCCGAGGAAGAGGAAGGGGAAGAAGAGGCAGAGGGGAGATCGTTACTCATCACGATCATGAAGCCGGACCTTCTGGTACAAGACCTCCTTCGATGACAAGGAGCGAAGAACCACAACGACGAAGAGACCTTTACGAACCCGCGAGGCATTCCACCTCGCACAGCTCGACGCCATCATACCAGCACTCCTTTGGGCCAAACTCAGAAAATGATCCCAACAACCCACAACCTTCCTTCATACCTCTACAACGTTCGGTATCGCACCGAAATTACGACGACCCTACTCCATACTTCATAGGTCAGTTTAATCCAGCTGACTACATACAGGAACCTTCAGGCTTTGTTCCATTAGGGCCACAAGATCACTTCTCCGAAGACCATATGGATGAAGATACTGATCCAACAGAACCTGCTCGTGGTACGCCCACGCATCCGATAGAAGTCTCTGATAGGTCATCCTTCCATGGCACACCCTATCAGGGACCAGATAGTTTCCAAGCGTTGTTCGACCGACATGAATGGTACTACACACCACCTCAACAGACATCACAACAACCGCAACATCCACAGGATCCCTCTGAGGATTCACGCTTTGTGGCAGTTATGCCACCACCTCCGCCACCGGCACAACCAGTAATGCCTGATCCGCCAAGGCGTAGGAGGACAAATGCTCGTATGTCCACACGAGGAGGAGGGGGTATCCACTTCAGCACCCCTCGACACTCTAGTAGTAGCCACTATCCGCCACTACAAGAAGAAGGACCTTCAAGTCCTATACATGAGGCGAACTCTGCACCAGCTGCACCAAATTCGCCACCATTTGGGTATGACCAACCCATACCTGCTTACACGGGTCCAACGGCTTACAACCCGTTCGAACCGTCACAAGCACATTACAACTACAATTATGAGCGCGACCCATATGTGGTGTCGGCTAGATATAATGCACGCTACCCTGACGGAGCTCATGGGAACATGGGACCACCGGACTACTCAGCTCATGGGTATCCAATACCTCCCAGACCTCCAGTTCCGCAACAAGCGCCACAACCACGATTCTCTCCTCCTGAACAGGAAGAGATACTCCATCGACTAGATCGTGTGGAGAGAGAGTTCGAAGAAGAGAAAAAGAGCCACCGAGGATTTCTCAAAGGCTTGGCGAACCTACTAAAGGGCAAAAAGAAGAAACGTGACCACTAGCCCTTAATAGTTGTACTTAATGTAATTTCTACTTTGAAATAAGTCCCTGCGTGGACACTTATCATATTTCAGTCCCTACGTGGACTTATCTTTTAGTCCTTGCATGGACACCTATCTTATATTAGTCCCTGCGTGGACTTGTCACTCATTTTTAAAACCTCTATGGAGGTATGTACTATTTAAAAGACCCATTTAGGGCAATATGTGATTGTATTTGAGATTTTGGAATGTATGTTATGAGTTTTGTTTTAATATGTATGAAATAAATCAAAACCATTCCTTTTAAATTGATCTGCCTAAATAAAGAATCTTACGAGTGAAACCTAGCCTGGTGTCTTTTAAGATCCGGTCAAGATGGTAGGACTTAGTTAAAAGATTCAGATTCCTTGTTAACCGCTGCAAGCATGTTAACAATCATGGCATATGTGATTCGTTAAAATCACACGCGTCATTCTTATACAATAATCCTTTAAGGATTTCAAAACCCAACTAAATGATTTATAAATCGTGAGTTAAATCACCAATGAAGGTGATCAATCTTATTTAAACATCCATTAGTGATGTAGTGCCTACGGGCCAATCTTATTAAAACATCCGTTAGTGATGTAGTGCCTACGGGCCAAACCTTATTTAAACATCCATTAGTGATGTAGTGCCTACGGGCCAATCTTATTAAAACATCCGTTAGTGATGTAGTGCCTACGGGCCAAACCTTATTAAATCATCCATTAAGTGATGTAGTGCCTACGGGCCAACCATATTAAAACATCCATTAGAGGTGTAGTGCCTATGGGCCGTAATAATTGTCTTATAAAGACAAAAGGCAGTGGTGGTCTATGACTCCCTGTCAGAAAGAGGTAAAAGGACTACGGTTCAAATCTCTATGCCTTTGATTCTCTGAAATCTCGGCTAATAATATAAAACATCCTCGTGATTAGGCTTTATGCCGCCAATATTATTGTTATAGCTAAAATAGGATGTATTCAAATCCTAAAACTAAGTGAGTAATAAGATAACCAAATATGGTCTCTGTCACCATGGTTGACAAATTGTCATAAAAGACAATTATATAATAATCTCCTGAATAAAATTTTGTTATCTTCTGTAACAGATTCAAGTTACAATGGCGGATCCCAATGGAGAGAATAGCCATACTAATGAAGATGACTACGACAATGCGCCAGTGCATTTGACAGGCGCACAGCTAAAGGCTCTAATTGACAATGCTGTCCAGGCAGCTCTTGATCGTCAATACACTGAGTCTCGTAGCAGATCTGTAACAAAACCACCCTCCAAACCAAAGACACACTCCAAACCACCCTCTCAACCCAAGAAGGATGACGACAATCACTCGTCAGCTGAAAATAGTATTCGTCGTGAACGAGAGTACACTGATGCATCTGGTGCCAAGGGTTGCACCTACAAGTATTTTGTATCTTGTAAGCCCCGGGAATTCACGGGGGAGAAAGGTGCTGTTGATTGTATCACCTGGCTAGATGAGATGGACACTATTGTGGACATCAGTGGGTGCGCAGAGAAGGATGTGGTGAAGTTTGTGTCCCAGTCATTTAAAGGCGAGGCCCTGGCATGGTGGAGGGCGTTGGTGCAGGCATCAGGTAAGTCTGCTTTATACAAGATGACATGGGAGGAATTTATTGCTCTCATTAAGGAAAACTACTGCCCTTAGCATGAGGTTGAGAAGATCGAGGCTGACTTTGTGTCACTGGTGATGACGAACCTGGACTGCCAGGCTTATTTGACGAGCTTCAATACGATGTCTCGCCTGGTTCCGTACCTTGTGACACCAGAGTCTAGAAGAATCGACCGTTTCATTGGAGGCTTGGAGCCTGCGATAAAGGCTAGCGTAAAGGCCTCTCGGCCGACGACCTTCAGGTCAGTTACTGACCTCTCCTTGTCTCTAACTTTAGATGCTGTCCGTCTGAGGACGCTAAGGAGCAAGGAGGCTGAGAAGAGGAAACGTGAGGATGATATCTCACGAAGATCTGGGAAGAAGCACCGTGGAAACGGTGATGGCAAAAGAGGGTCGGAGACGAAGAAGGATGGGCAGGCTGGTGAAAGACCCAACTGCAAAATCTGCAAGAAACCCCACTCTGGGAAGTGCAGGTTTGCATCGAATTCACAGTCACAACCAAAGACTTCCTCCTGTGGACTATGCAAGTCCAAGGATCATAAGACGGTGGATTGTAAGAAAATCAAGGACGCAACCTGCTACGGTTGCAATGAAAAGGGGCATATCAAGAGTAACTGCCCTAAGAACGCCAAGAAGGCGGAAGAGACCAAGAAGACAAACGCAAGAGTCTTCCGCATGGATGCAAAGGAAGCAGTACAGAACGACAATGTGCTTACAGGTACTTTTCTCGTAAATAATATATTTGCAAGAGTACTCTTCGATTCTGGCGCTGATAAGTCCTTTGTAGACCAAAAGTTTTGTAAACTATTGAACATGCCGATCAAAACCCTAGATATGAAATACGAGGTAGAGTTAGCAGACGGCACGATAGAAACCGTCTCCACTGTGCTAGAGGGATGTGAAATGTCCATTAAGAACCATTCTTTTCCCCTATCTCTACTTCCCTTCAAACTAGCGGGTTTCGACATTGTTCTAGGCATGGACTGGTTATCCCGTAATCAGGCCCAAATTGCGGCAAAAGGCATATACTGCTAAAGACTCCGAGTGGTGAATCACTTACCATTCGAGGAGATACGCAGTACGGATTACCCGAGGACGTATCTATGCTCAAAGCTTCTAGATGTTTGAACAGAGGCTGTGTAATTTACATGGCTCAGGTGATAATTGAAGAACCTAAGCCGAAGATCGAGGATCTTCCTGTCATTTCTGAATATCCCGAGGTTTTTCCTGAAGAACTACCTGGTTTACCACCAGATAGACAAGTGGAATTCAGAATAGATATCATACCAGGAGCAGCTCCTATAGCTAGAGCACCTTACAGGCTAGCTCCTACTGAAATGAAGGAACTAAGAACCCAGTTGGATGAACTGTTGGCAAAAGCTTTTATCAGACCTAGTTCGTCTCCCTGGGGAGCACCTGTCCTATTTGTAAAGAAGAAGGACGGATCGATGCGGTTGTGCATCGATTACTGTGAGCTGAACAAAGTTACCATAAAGAATAGATATCCTTTGCCAAGGATCGACGATCTGTTCGATCAGCTGCAAGGAGCGAGCTACTTCTCAAAGATCGACTTGAGGTCGGGCTATCATCAGCTAAGGGTCAGAGATGAAGATGTACATAAGACAGCATTTAGGACTCGCTATGGTCATTACGAGTTCCTAGTGATGCCTTTTGGGCTCACAAATGCGCCGGCTGCGTTCATGGATCTCATGAATCGCGTCTGCAAGCCGTATTTGGACAAATTTGTCATCGTCTTCATCGACGATATTCTTATATATTCCAAAAGCCAAGCTGACCACGAGAAGCACCTCCGTTGCATTCTCGAATTACTACAGCGTGAGAAACTCTACGCCAAATTCTCGAAATGTGAATTCTGGCTACGAGAGGTTCAGTTTTTAGGTCACGTTGTAAGTGAGCGTGGTATCCAAGTGGATCCCGCTAAGGAAGAGGCAGTCATGAACTGACAAGAGCCAAAGACGCCTACCGAAATTCGTAGTTTCCTGGGGTTAGCAGGATACTACAGGAGGTTTATTGAAAATTTTTCGAGGATTGCTGCACCCTTAACCTCCCTAACCAAGAAGAAGGAAAAGTTTATTTGGGGCCCAAAGCAGCAAGAGTCCTTCGAAGTTCTGAAGCAGAAGCTAAGCAACGCACCTGTGTTGACATTACCGGAAGGTACAGATGAATTCGTAGTTTACTGCGATGCATCACACACAGGCATGGGGTGTGTGCTTATGCAGAAGGGCAAGGTGATTGCCTATGCTTCAAGACAACTAAAGGTGCACGAAAAGAATTACACCACCCATGACTTGGAGTTGGGTGCCGTTGTATTTGCACTGAAATTGTGGAGGCATTACCTTTATGGTATTAAATTTGTGATTTATTCTGATCACAAAAGCCTCCAGCACCTGTTCAATCAGAAAGAGTTGAACATGAGGCAGCGCCGTTGGATGGAGACCTTGAATGACTATGATTGTGAGATCAGGTACCATCCCGGCAAAGCGAATGTAGTCGCTGATGCCTTGAGCAGGAAAGAAAGGGTAAAACCTATTCGAATCAATGCCAAGAGCATTGAGGTCAAGAACAATTTAATTGAAAGGATATTAGCTGCACAGCGAGAGGCTGTGTTGGAAGCTAATTATCCTAATGAAAAGTTAGGAGTAACTGAGGAGCAGTTGACTCTTAGCAAGGATGGAATCCTTAGACTGAACGGACGTATATGGGTTCCGATTTATGGAGGACTACGAGATGTTATCCTCCAGGAAGCCCATAGTTCCAAATATTCTGTCCATCCCGGTGCAGACAAGATGTATCAAGATTTAAAGGCGAAATATTGGTGGATAGGCTTGAAAAAGTCTGTGGCCGCCCATGTAGCAAAGTGCTTGACTTGTGCTCAAGTCAAAGCCGAGCACCAAAAGCCGTCTGGCTTGCTACAACAGCCTGAGCTTCCCGAGTGGAAGTGGGAATGTGTAACTATGGACTTCATAACCAAGTTACCCAAAACTAGGAAAGGAAACGATACAATATGGGTTATAGTTGATAGGCTGACTAAATCAGCTCATTTCTTACCCATCAAGGAGACGTATAGCTCCGATATGTTAGCCCAACTATATGTTGATAAGATTGTAGCCTTACACGGCATACCTGTGTCTATTATCTCCGACAGGGATACTAGATACACATCTCATTTCTGGAAGAGTTTCCAGCAATCTTTGGGCACGCGTTTAAATTTCAGTACGGCTTACCATCCACAGACGGACGGTCAGAGTGAGCGTACTATCCAAACGCTAGAAGACATGCTTCGTGCATGTACGATCGATTTAGGTGGTAACTGGGATAAGAACCTACCCCTAATCGAATTCTCCTACAATAATAGCTACCATACCAGCATAAAGGCTGCGCCTTTCGAGGCATTATACGGTAGGAAATGTAACACCTCTGTAATTTGCGACCAGAACACACACTTAGAGTGTGTGTTTTGGTGTTTGAATGTGTAACACCTCGAATTTTTGTGTCCAATAATGTGTTAACACGTGTCATTAATTTACACGTGGCATTGATATTAAATAAAGGACTAATTTTGACAAACCTTGAAAGTATGTAAATTCGAGGGTTATAAATGTCTACAAAGGGTAAATATACTGTATAGTAACCCTAAATGGTGCTTGTACCTTCAAACGAATAAATCATGGATCGTACGGAAGCGAAACGCGGAAGAAAGTGAGAGATCACAAGCTACAGGGGTTAACTGTGTCAACATGTTTAATAATACCTCTGAGTGACCCTTTAACGCTCCCGAGGCTTTGTAACAGTATTATACGCTCACTAGAACATATTGTATAAATTCCGCGAAGTTCCGTTTTAAAACGAGAAAGTTATAATCGAATTCGTATAAGAAGGGTTAAAAGCGTCAATAATGAAAGTTAAGGCTTTCTGAATAATTAATAAACTAACCGGGTGTGGTAACAACACGGGTAAATAACACGAGGTCCTTAGTCGTAATTAACCGAGGGCCAAACCGCAAAGTTACCCCTTCAAACCCGAAAGGTCAAGTAAATCATTACGAAAGATTTCGTTATTAATTATCAGGATTTCGTAATCATTACAAAAGATTTTAAAAACCTGAAATTTTAACCTCTCGCGACCCGCGTAAGGATTAGGCTTAAGTTGAGGCGGGCCGCGAGCCACCTGTTTTACTCGCCTGAAATTTGAATCTCAGGCGGCCCGCGTAAAAGCAGCATGGATTCTCCATGCGGGCCGCGTGGGACGCCCAGATGCAGAAAGTTTGTATTTTCTTGCCTTTTGAGCTCATGAACGATCAAACATGCAATAAGAGAGGCATGGGCGCCCCCTACTCGACCCATAGCTCTATGGGACACCTGCCCATCATCCATGATCAGTGTAGAGTGTTGTGTGATGATCTTGAGGGCTTTGTTGCACTATAAATAGCCACATTTGGCTTATAACATTCACACAACTCAAACACTCACCTACTGATCATTCTAAAGCTCCCAAGCTTTTCTTCTCTGCTCTCTAAGCAAGATACAACTTCTGTAAGTCGTTCAAATCCATTTTGGTCTTATATTTCCATAGATTTAGCTTATAAACTCAACCGTCGTAACTAACGGTTGTCATAACGATAATTCACAAATGGTCCAGTGAATTGTCGGATCAAAAGTAGTTTTGAGTTGGTATTTATGTGGGTAATAAACCCCTAAAAGGGTTCCCTCTGATCATCACTCTAACTATGTCAAATGTCGAGTCAAACGTGCACTTAAAAAGTCAACAGAAAGCTATTTTGCCGTTTTATACACAATCTGTAATGTATATGCTATGAAACCTGTTTTGGCACTCATAAAACATGATATTAAGTATATAAACTTGTTTACGCTCGTTTGAATCGACCATTTGCTATATTGACCCGGTTCGGAGCCGAATGTCGCAAAAGTTTGACTTTTGCTTTGACTTCAGTTCTGACCCGTTTTAGTAAGGAATAGATATGCCTTAGGACTCTCTTAGGACCAGGTTACATGATGGTATAGACCTCTGTGATCGGTTCATGAATTGTCCGAGTCTTTTGTGCATTTCCGTCAAACGCCTAAAAGTTGACCGTAACGGCCTTTTGAAAATAAAACGAGTATTTCGGACACGTGAACGGAACAGAACCTTGCTTATTAAATTATAAGCATGTCCTTAAAGTTTCACGTCAATCCGAGGTCTAGAATGAGAGTTATGCTAAATAGCGCATTTATAAGAAACTTTTGTAATAAACGGCGCAATTAGCATAACGCCTATCTAAACCAAGATTTCGTCACCAAAACTTTTACCCACTGTTATAAAATAATATTTTCGGAATTTTAAAGATTTTTAATAAATTTTACCTTGCTCATAACTTGCGGTTATGGCTACGGTTCGGTAAATACCGAATATGCCCTTTTCGGCCAAAACTTGAGTTCTACAAGGTCTTTTGACCCGATTCCAGTTGCTACTGATTTTAAATAATAAATAAAGTATTTTAGACTTTATAAACTATTCGGGAAACTCAGATTTCCTGTAGAACTCGAAAAGCTCTTTAAAAGTCTTTAAAATGACCGAAATGCCCCTACGGGGCGTAATATTAACTAAAACTCGTTACGGGCATCACGGAAGGTATCCTACTGATACCACAACCTCTTTAAGGCATATTGACTTAGGAAATAAGCGTAAGACTCTCATGGTTAACCGTTTCGCCTATTGCGTGCACGGTTCGGCTTATGAAACTAGTTTTCGTAAATTAGCCGATACGGGTCAAATTATATTATTTGGACCCCAAAAATCCAGAGTGTGAACCTTGAACCCATATAAAACAAGTCTCTGAACTTGATTGGGGCAGAATCACACTCCATTCTCGGTTGTCGCCTTTTCGCGCGATTAAACCATATTTATATTCCGGAACCAACCGGTCTAGGCTACGGCCAATATAAGACCCGTTAGGATTCTAAGAGGTTAATTAAAACCTTCGTTCCAGATTAGGAGCCCAGTAAAAGCTATCGGTGATTTAATCAAACTAAGGAATAATACTTGCAAAGGTAAATACTTTTAACTTATTTCCCCTATACGGGCTTGGGATACGGTATAATATTTACCGCTTGATTGAGCATCATATCTTCCATCGCTTAGGTGGTTAATTAAATATTATGATAGGCTCATTTAAACAGTTTTGTTTCTTAAAAGCCTTTGGGGGGTTAATGACCGTTGTCCCGGATATCCTTGGCATCATTTTACGAAATGGCCACGACCATCGACATCCCGGTGTAGGCGTTCACCCGGTATATATTGTCGACATTTAATTAAAAGACGTAGCCGTTGGTTTCTATACTACGGTTTTACGCAATGTGGTGTGTCTATTAATCTTTAACCCGGCACGACCCGGACTACTGAACGCATAAAAGAACATGTAATACGTTCACAAGATTTTAATAATTTTCCCAAGTTATAAAAGAGTTTGTGCCTCGTGCATTCAAATCAATTTTAATAAACATTTTCAAATGTGTCAGTTGAATGTATTTACCAGTGTAAACTGATGTATTTTTCCCCAAAAGATTAAGTGCAGGTACTATACGAAATGGGCTGGTAATAGCTTCCTAGGCATCACGAATAGTCTCGCAAACTCGATGCCGTATCTGAATGAACAATATTTTATTATTTTGATCCGCTGTGGATACATTCGACTTCTGTAATACATTTTGATATTACAACCAGAGGTTGAAGTATATATTTATCTTTAAGCTTCCGCTGTGCATTTATATAATTGTGTGGTTTGACTATATTGTTGCCAACTACGTCACGGTAATCCCCCACCGGGCCCACCGGTGATACACGTGGAAATCGGGGTGTGACAGAATGTTTTATTTAATACAAACTTGTTTCAAGTTTGTCACCTTTGGTCCCTATACTTTACCAAGTTATTTAAAGGGTATTTTAACCATATTTGCTCTATTATGTCAAGACACTAACTAACTAGGTTAATATTCCTAGTTACTTGGTGGGTCCCGGGAGTTATAACCCGTTTTATTTTAAGTTCCGTTTACTCGGGCCTTTTATCCATTTCATCTCTTGAAAGTTCTTATCCGATTTTTCATAAATATTAGGATTATTTATTTAAATCCTAATATTTTCCGGGTTACTTTTACCACTAACGGTACTTTACCCGTCTTTTAGTATTAACGGGGTTTGATTACCAAACTCGTTTTCGGAGTGTTACAAGTCTACCCCCTTAAAGAGGTTTCGTCCTCAAAACCTTTTCTTTCATAATTTATCGAGTTTAACTCCATGCATATGCTCTCGATAATCAATTGAGCATTGCTTATATTTTAATCAATTGAGCATTGCTCATATTTCAACACAGTCACTAAGCACTTTAATTATCATTAAATAATCGTACGGATACATGCAAATACGAGGGTTGTCACATTCTCCCCCTGTTAAGAAAATTTCGTCCCGAAATTTAGCACGTGGTTACCGAGGAAGCTAGTTAAGTTGCGTTGGTTTCCTGGTTTTCCTGGGGTATCACATCATCCCCCTGTTGATTTGGAATTTCGTCCTGAAATTCTGCAGTAGCTTCAGTCTCAGTAGTGTTTGCACTTTTCTTAAATAGCTGGGGATACTTGAGTTTCATTTGGTCTTCTCGTTCTCAGGTATACTCTGGGCCACGACGGGAATTCCAACGAACTCGGACGAGAGGTATTCTGGTGTGCTTGAGGATCTTAACGTCTTGATCTGTAATCTCTACTGGTTCCTCGACGAATCACAGCTTGTCGTCGATTGTGAGCTCTTTGAGAGGAACTATGAGGGTCTCATCTGACAGACACTTCTTCAGATTCGACACATGGAATACGTTGTGAACTCCACTGAGTTCTTCAGGTAGGTTCAGCCTGTAAGCGACTTTACCAATTTTCTCAATGATCTCGAATGGTCCGATGTAATGCGGATTGAGTTTGCCTCGTTTGCCAAAACGAACTACACCTTTCCAAGGTGAGACTTTGAGTAGCACTCGATCCCCAACCTGGAACTCGAGTGGTTTTCTTCGCTTATCGGCATAGCTTTTCTGACGGTCACGAGCTGCCGCCATTCGCTGTCGTACCTGAGCAATCTTTTCTGTTGTATCTACTACGAGTTCTGGGCCAGTGATTTGACTGTCACCAACTTCTGCCCAACAGAGAGGTGATCGGCATTTTCGTCCGTACAATGCCTCAAACAGAGCGGCCTGGATACTGGTGTGGTAACTGTTGTTATATGAAAACTCCACTAACGGGAGGTGCTTTTCCCAGCCATTACCAAAATCGATTACACATGCCCTAAGCATCTCTTCAAGGGTTTGGATGGTGCGTTCGGATTGCCCATCCGTCTGTGGATGGTACGCGGTGCTCATATCTAAACGTGAGCCAAAAGAGTTGTGCATAGCTTGCCACAGTTCAGAAGTAAAACACGCGTCACGATCAGAAATGATGGAGGTTGGCGCTCCGTGCCTTGATACTACTTCCTTTAGGTAGATGTCTGCTAGAGTAGAAAACTTATCCGTTTCTTTGATAGGCAGAAAATGTGCAGACTTGGTCAGTTGATCCACGATCACCCAAATGGTATCATTTCTGCGTTGAAATCTGGGCAGGCCGGTAACGAAATCCATGGAAATTTGCTCCCATTTCCATTTAGGTATCTCTGGTTGTTGGAGTCGGCCTGATGGTTTCTGGTATTCGACCTTGACCCTAGCACAAGTCAAGCATTTACTGACGTAGGTTGCTATGCTGGCTTTCATACCAGGCCACCAGTATGTAGTTTTTAGGTCGTGGTACATCTTATCCGAACCAGGATGTACTGAATAACGAGACTTATGTGCTTCATCCATCACAAGCTCACGTAAGTCTCCATAAAGTGGAACCCAGATGCGTCCGTTAACATAGTAGGCGTCGTTTTCTTTTTGTTCTAGCCATTTCCTCGATCCTCGTAAGGACTCAGCCCTGATGTTCTCTGTTTTCAATGCTTCAACCTGAGCGTCGCGAATCTGAGCGGGAAGGTTAGATTGGATGGTAAGCTGTAACGCACGTACACGCTTAGGTATAGTATCCTTTCGGCTGAGGGCGTCGGCCACAACATTGGCCTTGCCCGGATGGTACTTGATAGCGCATTCATAGTCATTCAGGAGCTCTACCCATCGGCGTTGTCGCATATTCAATTCCTTTTGCTTGAAGATATGCTCGAGACTCCTGTGATCGGTTTAAATGGTGCACTGGGTACCGTACAGGTAATGTCTCCATATCTTAAGTACGAAAACAACTGCTCCCAATTCCAGGTCGTGTGTAGTGTAGTTCCTTTCATGAACCTTAAGTTGGCGTGATGTGTAGGCAATGACCTTGTCATGTTGCATCAACACACAACCAAGTCCTTGGATGGAAGCGTCGCAATAAACCACGAAATCGTCCATGCCTTCAAGCAATGAGAAGATAGGTGCGCTACAGAGTCTATCCTTCAAGTGCTGAAATGCGGACTCCTGTGCATCACCCCAACGGTAGGTGACACCCTTCTGAGTCAGTGAAGTGAGAGGTTGCGCAATCTTTGAGAAATCTTTGATAAACCTTCTGTAATATCCTGCCAAACCCAAGAATTGGCAGATTTCCGTGGGTGTGCGGGGTGCAGGCTAGTTCTTGATCGAGTCAACCTTGGATGGATCTACATGAATCCCATCCTCGTTTACCACATGGCCTAGAAAGTGGACTTCGTGAAGCCAAAAGGCACATTTCGAAAACTTGGCATACAACTGCTCTTTTCGAAGAAGTTCCAGAATAAGCCTCAGATGTTGCTCATGTTCCTCCTGACTCTTAGAATAGATCAGGATGTCGTCAATGAACACTATGACAAACTTATCCTGGTAAGGCTTGCACACTCGGTTCATGAGGTCCATGAAGACTGCAGGTGCATTCGTTAATCCGAAAGGCATAACTAGAAACTCGTAATGGCCGTAACGAGTTCTGAATGCTGTTTTGGAGACGTCCTCCTCCCAGACTCTCAGCTGATGGTAGCCTGACCTTAGGTCAATCTTAGAATAATAACTCGACCCTTGCAACTGGTCGAACAAGTCATCAATGCGTGGAAGAGGATAACGATTCTTCACTGTTACCTTGTTAAGTTCGCGATAGTCTATACACATCCTGAAGGTACCGTCCTTCTTCTTCACGAATAACACTGGAGCTCCCCAAGGCGAAGAGCTAGGACGTATGAATCCCTTTTCCAAGATTTCTTCTAGTTGCGTAGAAAGTTCTTCAAGTTCTGATGGAGCTAGACGATAGGGTGCTCGAGCTATGGGCGCTGCTCCAGGAGCTAGCTCGATTTGAAACTCGACTTGTCGATGAGGCGGAAGACCAGGTAATTCCTCAGGAAATACCTCTGGAAAGTCGCGTGCAATAGGAATGTCTTCTATCTTCCTTTCTTCCGCGGATGCATCAGTAACGAGGGCTAGGATAGCGGTGTGGCCCTTTCACAAACACTTCTGGGCCTTATGGAATGAGATGATACCTACAACAGCACCACTCTTGTCGCCACGAATTACGAGGGGTTCTCTACCAGGACGAGGGATGCGGACAATCTTCTCGTTGCAAAGAATTTCCGCTTGATACTGAGACAGCCAATCCATCCCAATGACAACATCAAAACTACCCATAACGATAGGAATAAGATCGATGGAGAAGGTCTGACCAGCTAGGACGAGGTTACAACCCTTAACTATGTGTGTGGCTTCAAGACTTTTACCGTTTGCTATTTCTACTGTGTGTTTGGTGTTCAAAAGTGTTGGAGTGCGCTTAAGCATTTGGCTAACTTTTAAGGACACGTAGCTAGTATCGGCACCCGAATCAAATAAAATAGTAACAAAGAAATCATCCAGAAGAAACTTACCCATCACCACGTTGGGATCGTTCCTTGCTTCTCCCTGACCAATCACGAACACCCGACCATGGGCACCATTGCCATTATTGTTACCTCCGTTGTTGCCTCCATTGTTGTATCCATTGTGGTTCCCATTCCTTTGGTTGTTGTTCTGATTCTGGTTCAGTTGGGGGCAGTTCCTCTTATAGTGGCCTTCAGTGCCACACTGAAAGCATCCTTTATTTCCCTGCTGATGCTGCTGCTGGTGGTTCTGTGGAGCTTGTTGTTGTTGTTGGCGATTCTGGTTCACAGGGCGTGGGCTCCTGCAATCTTTGGCTTCGTGACCCAGCTTGTGACATCTCTGACAACGACCCTTGTTGCACTGGCCGCTGTGGTGCAGATTACATCGATTGCACTTAGGGTGATTTCCCTTGTACCCACCCTGACCTTGATTCCCAGAAAGCTGCTGACCGAGGCTCCTGTACTCGTCTGTCTTTCGCTGCTGAGATTGAGCCGAAGTAGAACCCTTGCCCAAATTTCCATCCCACTTGCGCTTATTGTCGTTGGGAGCATCAAGAGTAGTGGCGCTAATACGTTTGGGCAGTTTGTTCTGCTCAACTGCCTGATCAGTGAGACGATGAGCCAACTTGACGATTTGCTGTATAGTGCCAAGGTTAGCTGAGGTTACGTGGCTTTGAATTTCTGGCACCAAGCCCTTAAGGTACAGCTCAATGCGTTTGTAGGGAGGGTCCACCATAGTAGGGCACAAGATGGCTAGCTCATTTGACCTCTTCGTGTATGCCTCAATTTCAGATCCCGTCATCTTCAGATTGAAAAAATTCTACCTCCAGTTTGTGGATGTCGTCACGACTGCAGTACTCTTCTCTAATCAGTTCCTTGAAACCGTTCCATGGGGTGGCGTTAGCAACCGCCAACCCAAGCAATTGAACCTGTGCCTTCCACCAGGTTAGTGCAGCTCCTTCGAGTGTTCCAGTAGCATATTTCACTCTTCGATCTTGGGGGCATTCTCAAAAACAGACTCAAGCTTCTCGAACCAGTGAAGGAGGCCTACAGCTCCTTCTGTGCCGCTGAAAGTGCTAGGTCAGCAATCCATGAAGGTTTTGAATGTGCACACAGGAGGCTGAGCATGATGACCTATGGTGCGAGAATAAAAGACAAGGTTAAGCACAAGAGTTGGTTCGTGTAACACCTCGGAAATTTACGTCCAGTAATGCAATGACACGTGTCATGGGCTTTGAATGTGTGAAAACATACTGTAGAGGGACTAAAGTTGACAAACAGTAAAACTATGGAATATAAGGGTCTAAAGTGTCAACAATGGATAAATAGGATCTAAAATAACCCTACATAATGTTTATAGTCTCAAACGGTTAAATCATGGATCATACGAAGCGGAAAATGTAAGAAAGTGAGGAATTACAAACTACAGGGGCTAAACGTATCAACATGTTGAATTTATACCTCTGAGTGATCTTTTGGCAGACCCGAAGCTTTGTAATGATAGAATATACTCACTAGGATATGTGGTAAAAATTTCGTGAAGTTTCGTTATCGTATGAGAAAGTTATGATCAAAACCGTACACGAAGGGCTAAATGCGTCAACGTTGAATTTCATGACTTTTCGGGTGAGCGCAAAGTTAACCAAAGACTTTACCATGTTTGTAAATGTCCCAAGGTCCTTAAAAATCAAGTTTGAAGGTCTAATGAGCAAGATAGAGGGCCAAAACCTTGTAAGCAAGGACCAGGGACCAAAACGCAAACTTTGAAAAAGTTTTAGTGGATCAGAAGACCCAGGCGGCCCGCCTGGGGACCTTTAGGCGGGGCGCGTGACCTGCCCAGCGACAGAAAACCTACAAATGCCAGTTTCAGGTCTGTTTTGCGAGTTGTTTACAGCTGTTATCACCTCCCAAGCTCACCAATGGGCTTACATGCAATTGAGGACACTTGTAACCTTCTTACAACACCTGCATCACCATAAATCAGATTAAAAACCTTCATAAAAAGGGGACATGAAGTTGTAACCAAGAACTCTTGCATTTTCAAAATTCACAAGATCAACTCCTGGAGCTTTCTGGACGACAAGGCACCTTCCTAGTGATCTCTAAGCTTTATTAGGACTCTTGTAAGTGTTCATACTCTTCTCTAATTCGTTCTAGCTTAGATTATTAGCCGAAAGTCAATCCGTCGTAAATTTAGTTTGACTTTACGATTAAACGAAAATGGCTCAGTCATTTATCAAATTGAAGGTACCTACAAGTTGGTATTTATGTAGGTAACAAACCCTCAAAAGGGTATTTTCAGATTCTCACTCTAAGCATGATGATTGTCGAGTCAAAGCTTTTCTTAAAAAGTCAACAGAATGTGTTTTTGCAAAATTTATCATAAATAGTAATGTAGGTCACATGCAATCTGTTTGATCATCAAAATAACTTTGTAATAAATATAAGAACATGTTTTATCATGACCAACTCGACAATTTTCAGTATAAACCCGGATCGGAACCGAAAGTCTTATAAAATGACTTTTTCTTTGACTCTCGATTCGGATCCGTGCATGCATGTTTGAGATCTGCCTTAGGGCTTATTTTGGACCATTTTTATATATGTACAACTCTCTGAGATTTTACAACTTGGTTCAACACTTGTCCGATTCATATGCATGTTACCGGTTTATGCTTAAATATGACTATTTTGCCCTTTTTGCTATAAAACGCGATTTTTGGAAAAATGAAAGGGTAGAAACCTTTGTTACTGATGTATAAACTTGCACCAAAAATTTGATATCAGTTGGAGGTCCAGATTTAGAGTTATGCCCGATATCGTAAATCTAAAGCTTTATGTTAAATAAACGGCGTAATTAGTGTATAACCTATTTAAGCCCACTTTTTGATACTAAACTTTTTACCAACTGACGTTATATAATATTTTGGGATTTTCGAAGATTTTTATTTAATTTTTGGCTGATCGTATCATAGGTCTCTAAGTTTAATTCGGTTAATACCGGTTTTGACCTTTTTGGCCATAAAACGAGTTTTATAAATCTTTTCGACCCCAAACCTTTTTCTACTGATTTTATTTGTTAAATAAATCATTTTGAGCATTCTGGAAATATAAAAATATCAGCTTTCTTTTGAAAACCCGGAAACGGCTCTAAATCGCCTTTTTAAGCGTTTTTAACGCATAGTATGTACTATAACCATATTAAGCGTATAAGGGTTATACCTACTGATGTTTTTAACATATTTTTATAAAATAACAGTAAGTATAAGTTTTTGAACTCAGGTTTCTAGTTTTGACCGTATAAGCCCTTGTGAAATTACCGAAATACCCCTAAGGTGCATAGTTTGGTTTTAAATGATAAATTTTGTATATAGGTCATACCCTACCGTTATGATATGTTAAATTAAGTATATTTACTGTATAAATCAGACCTGTAACTCAGATTACAAATTTAACTCTTTTATAATCTTTTAAATGACCAAAATGCCCTTATGAGGCGTAAATTGAGTTTAATCTCGCATGGGGCATAATAGAAGCTATCTTACTGAAATTATAACATATTTGAAGCATATTATCTCAGGAAACTATGTGGCTACCCGTAACGCTCTTTTCGCGTTTGGTTCGGTTTATGTAACTAGTTTGCATAAATTGACCAAAACGGGTCAAACATTATCATTTTTGTCTCAAAATCCAGAATGTATTTAGCGTACCCATATTATACAAGTATCCAAACTTGTCGGGTCTAAATCACGTTCTATCCGGTCTTCGCTTAATCGTGCGCTTGAACCGTATCGTCCTTAAAACTAACCGGTCTAAGCCTAGGCTTAAATAAAGATCCGTTAGGAATCTAATAGGTATTATAAACCTTTGTTCCAGAATAGAAGAACCAGTAAAAGCTACCTTCACTTGCTAGTTGTGATTTATACTTACCAAGGTAAATACTTTTAACTTATTTTCCCTATACGGGCTTGGGATACGGTATATAAAATACCGCTTGGTCCGGCATCGAATTCTTTAATCGAATAGAGGTTAAATTTATTGAGATGCCTTGTTTTGAATGTGTTTTATTGCTTAAAGCCTTTGGGGGGTTAATGACCATGTCCCGGATATCCTTGGCATCATCTTACGAGATGGCCACGACCTGAGCACGGGGTGTAGGCGTACACCCGTCAGTGTATAACTCTATATTGTGGTGTGTCTATTAATTTTTAACCCGGTCTACGGATCGGGCTACTGAACGCATAAGTAACATGTAAATCCCTTACAAGATTATATTGCATAATTATTCCAAGTTATAAAAATATTTTTATGCCATGTGCATTTAAATCAATTTTCAACCTTTTCAAAATGAGTCAGTTAAATTGTATTTACCAGTGTAAACTGACGTATTTTCCCAAAAGGTTAAGTGCAGGTACTACACGAAATAGGCTGGCTGTCTTCTAGAGCGTCCACAATAAGTCTCGCAAGCTTGGATGACAATAAATCTGTTGAACAATATCTTAGTTTTATTTTGATCCGCCTGTGGATCCGTTTCAACTAATTAGTGATATTTGATATTACACTCTATTAAAGTTGAAATGAATCTATCTTTGCTTCCGCTGTGCATTTATATATTGTGTTGTTTGTCTATGATGATGCCAACTACGTCACTATACTCCCCACCGGGCCCACCGGTGACACGTGGAAAATAGGGGTGTGACAGGTTGGTATCAGAGCCAACTCTGAGTGAATTAAACACTGGCCTTTTGTGTTTAATCTCAGTTACACAATTGCACATTCCTCGATTCTCGAGTCTAGACAAAGAACTTAGGAAATATCCAAAATTTGTTTTATTTTCTAACTTTGTCTTATATATATTTTGTTGTGTCACTTGTTTGATTTTTGACAGGTTCACAAAATGCCGCCACGTATGAGAGGAAGAGGAAGAGGAAGGGGACAAGGAGCATATGTAGCCCCAAACGACCATGAAGCCGGACCTTCGCACAGGCGAACACCTTCAGGCTCCCATAACACAGATGCTCAGAATCTGTGGAGGTCTTTTACTGAACCCGCAAGGCACTCGATTTCACAGAGTACCTCGCCTTCTATCCCACACTCCTTTGGGCCTCAATCCGAAAATGAGCCCCACCACTCTCACCAGTCCTATATTCCTCTCCAAGGACACCAATCACACTTTGACCAACCATCACCTGTTTTCCAAGGCCTGTTCAACCCTGCTGACTACCTTGATGTACCTATGGGTTTTAACCCACTTGGACCAGAAGACCATTTCCCTGGCGACAATGCGATGGATGTCGATGAAGATATCGATCCCTCAATGCCACCATCTGTTACTCCGAAGCACCCTATCGAGATTTCTGATGGATCACCTTTTCTGGGATCACCATACAATGGTCCCGACAGCTTTGAGGAGAAGTTTAGGCAGCATGACTGGGTATTTACCCCTAGTTACCATAACTCTCCCCTGCACCAGCCACAACACAACTCTCCCTTGCACTCCCAGCAACAGCAGCCACAGCAGCAGCAAAATCCTTCTGAGGATTTCCGGCGTGATGTAGTCACTCCACCGCCGCCACCACCTCCGGTTTTGCCTCCTCCGCCTCCGAGGCGAAGAGGAAGGAATGCACGGATGTCCACACGAGGGGGAATACGCATCGGCACCCCTCCACATTCAGGTAGCAGCCGATACTCGCCGCTTCATGAAGAACCAGAGATGGGAGAATCTTCACACCCCGTCTCAGAAGTAACATCTGCGCCAATCGCGCCACCACCACCACAGGACTTCGGGAACCCAATCCCTGCTTATACTAGCGCGGCAGCATACAATCCCTTCGAGCCGACTTTTCCCCCGGGTTATAACTTTACAGAGGATCCCTACTGGGTAGCTGCGAACTACAACTCTCTCAATCCGGAAAGTACTTTTGGAGGTCCCTGGGCTACGGGACAATCGACCTATGGATACCCATCATATGGATATCAGCAGCCGCAGCCTCCTCAACCACCGCAATATCAGCTACCACCACCGGCACCGATGATGTCGCCACCACAAGTTCAAGAAATCCTTCAAGGGATAAATGATGTGCGACGTGAGATGCGGCATGAGTTACGGGAAGAGCGTCGGCATAATCGTGGGATGTTTAAGAAGATGGTTGATTTAATCAAGGGAAAAAGCAAGAAGGACTACTAAATCCTTTGTTTGCTAGTTATTTAATCATGTCCCTGCGAGGACATTTATTTCTGTACTCTGCCCCAGCGTGGGTATGTTTTTCCTTTCGGTTCTACCCCTGCGTGGGTATGTTGTTCTGTTTGACCCCTACGTGGGTATGTTTTTCCTTTCTGTTCTACCCCTGCGTGGGTATGTTGTTCTGTTTGACCCCTGCGTGGGTTTGTTTGTTAGTTTAGCCCCTGCGTGGGTATGTTATTTGTGTAAAAGTCCCGTTTAGGGCAAACTCTTGTTAGTTAACTTTATTTGAAATGGTTAATTTAAGTTTTTCATTTTTAAATTAGATGCATAAATATAATATACGAATAAATGGAAAATAGCAATTATTATTTTAATTTACCATTTTAATAATAAGAATCTTAAAAAGGTAAAACCTAGCTTGAATGTCATATTAAAGACCTAGCCAATATGGTAGAACCTGTTGAAAAGATTCAATCTCTGTTAACATCTGTAAACATGTTAGCATTCTTGGCTAGTGTGATCCGTAAAATCACACATGTCACCCTTTTAATAAATTAGCAAAATTTATATTCTATATATATAAATCTGATTGTGACATAATGCCTACGGGTTATAACTAATGTCATACAAAACAAAAAGGCAGCCGTGGTTTATGGACCCCTGCCAAGAAAAGGATTAATTGTTTTAATTATTCAAATTTTAATCCTATAGAATCTAGATTCAAATTTAGAAATTTGTCCAAGTGACTAGGCCTATTGTGCCAACATATATTTGATTCTAGGGTAAAGTAACTAACAAAAAGTCCTGAATGAAACTAATTAACTAATATGGCTCTTATTTACCATGGTTAATAAATCGTCAAGAACGATAATACTGTTTAGGCTTCTAAATAGACCTTGTCCTTACTTTTATGTAGCACCTAAAGCCACATGGCTAAGTCTGAAGAAGTAAACAGTCACTCAGAGGAAGGCCCAGATAACACTAGAATACATATAACTGGTGCGGAGCTACAAGCATTAGTAGAAAATGTTGTTGCCAAAGCTATTGAAAGGCAATATAGTGAACCAAGTAGGACCCGAAGTAGGGCCCGGTCCGCGCCACATTCCAAGACCAAGGATCATTCGGAGGCTCATACCAAACCACTCTCTAAGAAGGATGCATCTAAGAAAGATGAGCTCAAGAAGGATGATGAACGACATTCATCCAACCAAAACAGTATCCCGTCAAAGAAGGTCGAGCATAAGTCAAAACCACGTGATAAGTCATGTACATACAAATACTTCGTCTCATGTAAACCCCGGGACTTTACTCGGGAGAAGGGAGTAGTAGACTGCATGACCTAGTTGGACGAAATGGATACGGTGGTAGATATCAGCGGGTGTGCTGATCGGGATGTAGTGAAGTACGTATCCCAATCGTTCAAAGGGGACGCACTAGCGTGGTGGAAATCTCTCTTACAAGCTGCCGGAAAGGCCACACTTTACAGTATGTCATGGGATCAGTTCGTAGCCCTTATTAAAGAGAATTTTTGCCCACAACATGAAGTCGAAAGGATCGAGTCAGACTTCGTATCTTTGGTGATGAAAAATCTAGACTGCCAGGCATACCTCACCACTTTCAATACCCTATCTAGGTTGGTTCCATACTTGGTAACCCCAGAGCCGAGAAGGATTGCCCGTTTCATTGGGGGTTTGGCCCTTGAGATTAAGGCAAGTGTTAAAGCATCGAGGCCTACAACGTTCAGATCAGTAGCTGATCTATCTCTCTCTCTCACCCAGGACGTAGTCAGGTTGAGAGCACTTAGGAACTCGGAAGAGAATAAGAGGAAGCGTGAGGACGATACCTCACGGAGATCGGAGAAGAGACACCGAGGGAATAACGACCACAGGAAAGGGTCGGGATTTAAGAGAGATGGGCAACAATCAGGGGATAAGCCCAAATGCAAAACCTGCAAGAAAAATCATTTTGGGAAATGTCGCTTAGAGTCGAAATCGCAGTCCCACACAAGACCCTGTGGAATCTGCAAATCTACTGACCATACGACTTTGAAGTGTAAGGGTCTGAAGGATGCAACATGTTACGGTTGCAACGAGAAAGGGCACATAAAGTCTAATTGCCCAAAGAACGCTAAGAAAGCCGATGATGGAAAGAAGACCAATACAAGAGTCTTCAAGATGGACGCTAAGGAAGCTGTTCAAGATGACAACGTGATTACAGGTACTTTTCTTGTAAACGATGTTTTTGCTAGAGTCTTGTTTGATTCTGGAGCAGATAAGTCTTTTGTAGATAATAAGTTCTGTGAATTGTTAAAATTGCCTGTAAAGGCCTTAAGTGTGAAATACGAGGTGGAATTAGCTGATGGAACCATAGAGACTGCCTCAACTGTTTTAGATGGATGTGTTATATCCATTAGGAATCACTCTTTTCCATTATCCTTACTTCCCTTTAAGCTAGCTGGTTTTTGACGTAGTGATAGGTATGGATTGGTTGTCACATAACCAAGCCCAGATTGTGAGCAGCAGAAAGCAAGTGGTAGTTAAAACTCCGTCTGGTGAGTCACTCACTATCCAAGGAGATACCCAGCATGGATTGCCTGAGCAAGTGTCCATGCTCAAGGCATCCAGATGTCTACAGAAGGGCTGTGTCATTTACATGGCACAAGTTACTATTGATGAGCCAAAGCCAAAGATTGAGGATATCCCTGTCATTTCGGAATACCCTGAAGTGTTTCCGGAAGAACTACCTGGTTTACCACCAGACAGGTAAGTGGAGTTCCGAATTGACATCATTCCGGGTGCGGAGCCAGTAGCGAGAGCACCATATAGGTTGGCACCAACGGAGATGAAGGAGTTAAGGATGCAGTTAGATGATCTTTTAGCTAAGGGTTTTATTAGACCTAGCTCGTCTCCTTGGGGAGCGCCGATTTTGTTTGTCAAGAAGAAGGATGGATCGATGCGTCTGTGCATCGATTACCGCGAGCTTAATAAAGTCACTATCAAGAATAGATATCCATTGCCCAGGATCGACGACCTGTTCGATCAATTACAAGGGGCAAGCTACTTTTCAAAGATCGACTTGAGGTCAGGCTATCACCAGTTGAAGGTCAAGGATGAAGATGTTCACAAGACAGCGTTTAGGACTCGTTATGGACATTACGAGTTCCTAGTGATGCCTTTTGGGCTCACTAACGCACCAGCCGCATTCATGGATCTCATGAATCGCGTCTGCAAGCCTTATCTGGATAAATTCGTCATCGTCTTCATTGACGACATCCTTATCTACTCAAAGAACCAGGCTGACCATGAGAAACACCTTCGTTGTATTCTCAAACTTCTACATCATGAGAAGCTCTATGCCAAGTTTTCAAAGTGCGAATTTTGGCTTCGAGAAGTCCAATTCCTTGGACATGTGGTAAGTGAGCGTGGTATCCAAGTAGATCCCGCTAAGGTAGAAGCAGTTATGAATTGGCAAGAGCCAAAGACACCTACCGAGATTCGCAGCTTTCTAGGATTAGCTGGATACTATAGGCGATTCATCGAAAATTTTTCAAGGATTGCTGCGCCCCTAACTTCGTTGACACGTAAGAAGATCAAGTTTGATTGGGGCCCTAAGCAGTAGGAATCCTTTGACGTTCTGAAGAAGAAGTTGAGCAATGCACCAGTATTAACATTGCCCGATGGTATGGAAGAATTTGTGGTGTATTGCGATGCGTCACACACTGGCATGGGCTGTGTACTCATGCAGAGAGGCAAGGTAATTGCCTACGCTTCACGACAACTAAAGGTGCACGGGAAAAACTACACCACCCACGACTTAGAACTGGGTGCCGTTGTATTTGCACTGAAACTATGGAGACACTACTTGTATGGAACAAAGTGTGTGATCTATTCGGATCACAAGAGCCTTCAACATTTGTTCAATCAGAAGGACTTGAACATGCGACAAAGACGATGGATGGAAACTTTAAATGATTACGACTGTGAGATAAGATACCATCCAGGCAAGGCAAATGTAGTTGCTGACGCCTAAAGCAGAAAAGAAAGAGTGAAGCCGATAAGAATAAATGCCAAGCGCATAGAATTAAGGAATAGTTTGAACGAAAGGGTGTTAGCTGCACAGAAGGAAGCTGTGTTGGAAGCTAACTATCCTGAAGAAAAGCTAGGAGTAACTAAGGAGCAGTTATCCTATGACAAGGATGGAATGCTAAGACTGAATGGGCGAATATGGGTTCCTGTTTATGGAGGACTTCGAGATGTTATCCTCCAGGAAGCCCACAGCTCCAAATATTCCGTTCATCCTGGTGCTGATAAGATGTACCAGGATCTAAAGGCAAACTACTGGTGGATTGGTTTAAAGAAGTCTGTAGCTGCGTATGTAGCTAAATGTCTGACTTGTGCGCAAGTCAAAGCTGAGCATCAGAAGCCGTCAGGTTTGCTTCAACAACTTGAAATTCCCACGTGGAAGTGGGAAATGGTGACAATGGATTTTATCACCAAACTGCCCAAGACAAGAAAGGGAAACGATACTATATGGGTTATAGTAGATAGGCTAACCAAGTCAGCGCATTTTCTTCCCATTAAGGAAACTTACAGCTCCGACATGTTAGCTCAATTGTATGTGGATAAGATCGTAGCTCTACATGGTGTACCAGTGTCGATTATCTCTGACCGAGATACGAGATACACCTCTCACTTTTGGAAGAGTTTCCAACAGTCTTTGGGTACGCGCTTAAACTTTAGTACGGCTTACCATCCGCAGACAGACGGACAGAGTGAGCGTACCATCCAAACATTGGAAGACATGCTTCGAGCATGTGTGATTGATTTAGGTGGCAGTTGGGATAACCACCTACCATTGATAGAGTTCTCCTATAACAATAGCTACCATACTAGTATTAAGGCTGCACCTTTCGAGGCATTATATGGTAGAAAATGCAGAACACCCATCTGTTGGGCAGAAGTAGGAGAAGTTCAGCTATCAGGACCAGATTTGGTTTTTGAAACAACGGACAAAATTGTCCAGATTCGCGATCGTTTGAAAGCTGCCAGGGATAGGCAGAAAAGTTATGCGGATCCAAAGCGTAAGCCTTTTCACTTCGAAGTAGGTGACAAAGTATTGCTTAAGGTATCACCCTGGAAGGGAGTGATGCGATTTGGTAAGAAAGGTAAGCTGAGCCCGAGATACATAGGACCTTTTGAGGTTATCGAACGCGTCGGATCAGTTGCCTATAAGCTAAACTTACCTGAAGAGCTTAGTAGTATACATAATGTGTTCCACATCTGTAATCTAAAGAAGTGTTTCGCTGACGAATCACTGGTCGTACCGCATACAGATATACACATTGATGAAAGTTTGAAGTTTGTGGAAAAACCATTGTCGATTGAGGATCGACAGGTGAAGAAGCTCCGAAGAAAGTACATACCTATTGTTAAGGTCAAATGGGATGCTCGTAGAGGTCCCGAATACACATGGGAGGTAGAATCCACGATGAAAGAAAAATACCCTCATTTGTTCCAGTAAATCTCGAGGTCGAGATTTCTTTTAAGGGGGTGAGGATGTAACACCTCGGAAATTTACGTCCAGTAATGCAATGACACGTGTCATGGGCTTTGAATGTGTGAAAACATACTGTAGAGGGACTAAAGTTGACAAACAGTAAAACTATGGAATATAAGGGTCCAAAGTGTCAACAATGGATAAATAGGATCTAAAATAACCCTACATAATGTTTATAGTCTCAAACGGTTAAATCATGGATCATACGAAGCGGAAAATGTAAGAAAGTGAGGAATTACAAACTACAGGGGCTAAACGTGTCAACATGTTGAATTTATACCTCTGAGTGATCTTTTGGCAGACCCGAAGCTTTGTAATGATAGAATATACTCACTAGGATATGTGGTAAAAATTTCGTGAAGTTTCGTTATCGTATGAGAAAGTTATGATCAAAACCGTACACGAAGGGCTAAATGCGTCAACGTTGAATTTCATGACTTTTCGGGTGAGCGCAAAGTTAACCAAAGACTTTACCATGTTTGTAAATGTCCCAAGGTCCTTAAAAATCAAGTTTGAAGGTCTAATGAGCAAGATAGAGGGCCAAAACCTTGTAAGCAAGGACCAAGGACCAAAACGCAAACTTTGAAAAAGTTTTAGTGGATCAGAAGACCCAGGCGGCCCGCCTGGGGACCTTTAGGCGGGGCGCGTGACCTGCCCAGCGACAGAAAACCCACAAATGCCAGTTTCAGGTCTGTTTTGCGAGTTGTTTACAGCTGTTATCACCTCCCAAGCTCACCAATGGGCTTACATGCAATTGAGGACACTTGTAACCTTCTTACAACACATGCATCACCATAAATCAGATAAAAAACCTTCATAAAAAGGGGACATGAAGTTGTAACCAAGAACTCTTGCATTTTCAAAATTCACAAGATCAACTCCTGGAGCTTTCTGGACGACAAGGCACCTTCCTAGTGATCTCTAAGCTTTATTAGGACTCTTGTAAGTGTTCATACCCTTCTCTAATTCGTTCTAACTTAGATTATTAGCCGAAAGTCAATCCGTCGTAAATTTAGTTTGACTTTACGATTAAACGAAAATGGCTCAGTCATTTCTCAAATTGAAGGTACCTACAAGTTGGTATTTATGTAGGTAACAAACCCTCAAAAGGGTATTTTCAGATTCTCACTCTAAGCATGATGATTGTCGAGTCAAAGCTTTTCTTAAAAAGTCAACAGAATGTGTTTTTGCAAAATTTATCATAAATAGTAATGTAGGTCACATGCAATCTGTTTGATCATCAAAATAACTTTGTAATAAATATAAGAACATGTTTTATCATGACCAACTCGACAATTTTCAGTATAAACCCGGATCGGAACCGAAAGTCTTATAAAATGACTTTTTCTTTGACTCTCGATTCGGATCCGTGCATGCATGTTTGAGATCTGCCTTAGGGCTTATTTTGGACCATTTTTATATATGTACAACTCTCTGAGATTTTACAACTTGGTTCAACACTTGTCCGATTCATATGCATGTTACCGGTTTATGCTTAAATATGACTATTTTGCCCTTTTTGCTATAAAACGCGATTTTTGGAAAAATGAAAGGGTAGAAACCTTTGTTACTGATTTATAAACTTGCACCGAAAATTTGATATCAGTTGGAGGTCCAGATTTAGAGTTATGCCCGATATCGTAAATCTAAAGCTTTATGTTAAATAAACGGCGTAATTAGTGTATAACCTATTTAAGCCCACTTTTTGATACTAAACTTTTTACCAACTGACGTTATATAATATTTTGGGATTTTCGAAGATTTTTATTTAATTTTTGGCTGATCGTATCATAGGTCTCTAAGTTTAATTCGGTTAATACCGGTTTTGACCTTTTTGGCCATAAAATGAGTTTTATAAATCTTTTCGACCCCAAACCTTTTTCTACTGATTTTATTTGTTAAATAAATCATTTTGAGCATTCTGGAAATATAAAAATATCAGCTTTCTTTTGAAAACCCGGAAACGGCTCTAAATCGCCTTTTTAAGCGTTTTTAACGCATAGTATGTACTATAACCATATTAAGCGTATAAGGGTTATACCTACTGATGTTTTTAACATATTTTTATAAAATAACAGTAAGTATAAGTTTTTGAACTCAGGTTTCCAGTTTTGACCGTTTAAGCCCTTGTGAAATTACCGAAATACCCCTAAGGTGCATAGTTTGGTTTTAAATGATAAATTTTGTATATAGGTCATACCCTACTGTTATGATATGTTAAATTAAGTATATTTACTGTATAAATCAGACCTGTAACTCAGATTACAAATTTAACTCTTTTATAATCTTTTAAATGACCAAAATGCCCTTATGAGGCGTAAATTGAGTTTAATCTCGCATGGGGCATAATAGAAGCTATCTTACTGATATTATAACATATTTGAAGCATATTATCTCAGGAAACTATGTGGCTACCCGTAACGCTCTTTTCGCGTTTGGTTCGGTTTATGTAACTAGTTTGCATAAATTGACCAAAACGGGTCAAACATTATCATTTTTGTCTCAAAATCCAGAATGTATTTAGCGTACCCATATTATACAAGTATCCAAACTTGTCGGGTCTAAATCACGTTCTATCCGGTCTTCGCTTAATCGTGCGCTTGAACCGTATCGTCCTTAAAACTAACCGGTCTAAGCCTAGGCTTAAATAAAGATCCGTTAGGAATCTAATAGGTATTATAAACCTTTGTTCCAGAATAGAAGAACCAGTAAAAGCTACCTTCACTTGCTAGTTGTGATTTATACTTACCAAGGTAAATACTTTTAACTTATTTTCCCTATACGGGCTTGGGATACGGTATATAAAATACCGCTTGGTCCGGCATCGAATTCTTTAATCGAATAGAGGTTAAATTTATTGAGATGCCTTGTTTTGAATGTGTTTTATTGCTTAAAGCCTTTGGGGGGTTAATGACCATGTCCCGGATATCCTTGGCATCATCTTACGAGATGGCCACGACCTGAGCACGGGGTGTAGGCGTACACCCGTCAGTGTATAACTCTATATTGTGGTGTGTCTATTAATTTTTAACCCGGTCTACGGATCGGGCTACTGAACGCATAAGTAACATGTAAATCCCTTACAAGATTATATTGCATAATTATTCCAAGTTATAAAAATATTTTTATGCCATGTGCATTTAAATCAATTTTCAACCTTTTCAAAATGAGTCAGTTAAATTGTATTTACCAGTGTAAACTGACGTATTTTCCCAAAAGGTTAAGTGCAGGTACTACACGAAATAGGCTGGCTGTCTTCTAGAGCGTCCACAATAAGTCTCGCAAGCTTGGATGACAATAAATTTGTTGAACAATATCTTATTTTTATTTTGATCCGTCTGTGGATCCGTTTCAACTAATTAGTGATATTTGATATTACACTCTATTAAAGTTGAAATGAATCTATCTTTGCTTCCGCTGTGCATTTATATATTGTGTTGTTTGTCTATGATGATGCCAACTACGTCACTATACTCCCCACCGGGCCCACCGGTGACACGTGGAAAATAGGGGTGTGACACTTCGCGAGGGTAGGATCTAAACATCCTAGGATAGGTCGAAATAGCAGGTTATACCTCCTGCAGGAACAGCTGCGAGTGCCTCAGCAACTCGTTCGTTGATCAAAGCCGTCAACTGGGCTTGAGTGAGGTTGATACGTCCTCCGCGTCCGTTCATGATCTTCATCAAGAAGCAACGTAGGTGAGGAAAGTGTCGCGAAAGTGCGTAAGTGTGGGACGACAGGAGAGGGTAAGCACACAAGGTTCAAATAGCAATTATCACGTTAACAAATGCACAGTGAGAACTATCTAACCGACAATATAACATATATCATACCACTTATGGTGTCGAGTCTTGCACGTGGAGCGAAGCGTCGTTGTGGGTCATTGAGCACTGTACATGTTATAGTCTGGTTTTATCAAAAAGCTTTTCCCTTTTGAAAACCAAGTTCACTATAACCAATGGCTCTGATACCAATCTGTCACACCCCCAAAATCCACCATGCGGAGTACCACCGCTTGGAAGCGTGACGTGACCAGGATCGAGCCACCAATCATACTGAACAATGTATTTAAGTAAATAAAGCCAACCACAATACGATTGGTGACTAAAAGCTAGTTAACCAAGTTCTTAATTTAAACAGCAGAAGCATAAACGTAAAGTCCAAAACGTAAGTCCATAGTTTGTAAGTTAAAGTTCAAAATGCAAGTTTAATAAGTTCATATGGATTTAAATATTAAGCACGGAACATAACATTCCGTACACCACAACGACTCCTTCCTCGTGTAAGCTCCAAGCATTTAACGACCTGTAAGGCATGTAACAACGAGTCAACAACAAAGTTGAGTGAGTTCACGTTTGGTTGTTTAGTTTTAAGTTGTTTCCGAAAACGTGGTTTGTCTTTCATTGGCGTAATTGCCGTGGGGGTTACCCCGTAGTTGAAAGTAAGATTAGCCAGTTCATTCTTGATTACCCAAACCATTTCCATGATTAGTGGGGGCTTCCCCATGTGAACCACTAGACTGTACCATATCGACCACTAACGCAAATAAGTTGTGCCCTACATCAGTGTCTATCATCAAAGACGGTTTGCCATAGTCCATTAGTACACGTACGTCCGACTGGCATGGTGTGAGGTTTGTTAAACCTAATAGCGCTATTAACTAATGACCCGCTCGCCATTGGCCTCGGCGATTAAGTCGATATAAAAATGAGGGACTTATGATAGAGTTTTGTCTAGTAAGTTTTAAGGTTGTTATCCTACCCAAGGAGGACGAACGTACGTAGTTTTACCCAAGGAGAATATGCAGGAGTAATATTGGCATCCTATCCAAGGAGGATGGCCGTACATATCCTACCCAAGGAGGATATGTAGATTCAGTTTTAAATTCTTTAACCCATTCCCAAACCACCGGGAATCCCATGCCTTAGAAAGTGTGTGAACTCACCTCGGTTTGCTCGGTTAGATTCTCAAAGATAGCTAACAGTCAAGGTCGGTCAATCACGTCCTAATATGATTACCACTAAATTTATTAGTGACTTCAAATAAGCACAAAATTCCTACACGCATCTAACACATAACATGCATCACTTTAGCGGTTTATGCCCATGTAAACTTCCCATCTATTCCCCACTCATAAACAAACATACGACATTGCACATAACACTTTTATAGACATATAACATGTTATATTACTCTCGGATAACCTACCCGACATTTAGACACGCAAATCACTACTTATGTCGTTTCAGCTTTTATACTCAGAACTAGGCTGTTTTCGGGGATTTTAATAAAATAGTTATCCTTTTCCAAAAATTCTCAAATTTTTACAGAAGGTTCTATGTGTTCCAAAATTTATTATGTAAAAATATCAGAGTCCAGTTCGTTACCTATATTTTATATAAAATCATTTTCCCAACTGCAATCAGATTTGTTACTTTCTGATTGCAGTTTACGGAATAATTCACTAAAAATTAACCGTAAGTCCGATTGACGAAATTCCAGTTGGAGGGTCATCATGACAACGGTGACCAACTACTGTAAAAATTCCTTGAGTCAATTTTACTCAGGTTTCAAGTTATGACTCCGAATACGACACCCTTTTTCTGCAGTAAAAATGCAGCTTGAGCTGCTGTCCAAAAACAGTCCCTTAAAAATAGTAAACGGTCTCGAAAAATTACGATTCCAGTGCCATTTGTTTAGTTGTTCCAAAATAAACATTTTAGGCTTCAGAAAATCAGTTTTTCGATTTAAAACGGTCCAGTTACAGCCTATTGAAGTCGGCTGGAAATACAACTCAGCAAGCTGTTTACATTGTAGAAGTTACTAAAAACGCATCAACAAAGACCCTAACCATGGTTTATCGATGAATAAATGTTCAAACCTCAATCATGCTTTAACCAACCCTAAACCAACTAGATTTCAACTTCATACAACCTTTTTATATATGGTTTTCATGCAGAATTTCATGTTCAACTTTTTAGTGTTCATTTTCTTGTGTTACTTGATTATCATCATCCTACTAAATATCATAGCAAAGAACAAGATGAAACAATGGTGTGAAGGGACTTACTACTAGCACAAGGCTAGGGTAACAATCTTAGTGCAAGGATGATGAAGAAGTGATGGTGCTAGAGACTTGAACAAAGCTTCTTCGTGAGCCCTTCAACTTGTAACTACTTTGATTGTTCTTCAAGCTTGGAGGGGAAACTTGTATGAAGAAGATGAAGGTTATGAGAGAGGGTGGTGGTGAAATCGGTTATGGGGGAGGAGGGAGCCGAAAATTAAGGGAAGGGGGTGAGGTTGAGTGAAGGTTTTGAAGTGATGATGAGTTTCCTTGGAACTAGAAGCAACCTAATACCTAGTGTCATCATTCATAAGATTCTTGGCCAATAGAAGTTAAGATCTCCTTTACAAAAATCTAAACAAAATATATATGTAATCATGGCAGATTTTTGGTTGGGGGGGGGTAAAATGAAAATTTTGTTAACTAATAGGTATTAAATTAGAAGGTTAAGGGTATTATCAAGAATAGTGGGTGTATGCCATGTTTACATGGTGTATGCGGATTTTTGTGACCATAATTATTTAAGAATAATAAAATAATATTTCTGACAAAATTTCGGTGTCCCGGGTAATGTCCGGTTGTTCGGTCGGATACTGTTTCGTTAATTTGTTTAATTGTTCCGTAAGATGTCTTATAGGTATATTTTTGTAACATAATTAATTCCTAACACTTAGGAAAATATTCAGGACTATTTAGTCAAGTTTTCTGCATACTACTAGTATGCAAACACGCACATGTAAGTATGACACAGTAACAGGAAACAGTTAAATAATTCAACACAGTCACTAAGCACTTTAATTATCATTAAATAATCGTACGGATACATGCAAATACGAGGGTTGTCACATCTGCAGCAGCAGCAACAGCAGCAGGATCCTTTCGAGGATTCCCGATTTGTGGCAGTCACTCCGCCACCACCACCACCAGTGGAACAGCAACCGCCTCCGGAGCCACCGAGGCGGAGAAGGTCAAACGCACGGATGTCCGTGCGAGGAGGAGTCCGCATCAGCACTCCCCAGCCCTCGAGTGGCAGCCACTATCCGCCACTCCAAGAAGAAGAACCGCAAATGGGAGGGCCATCAAACCCCATCCCAGAGATAAACTCTGCGCCTGTGGCGCCACCATTGGGTTTTGACAACCCAATCCCTGCCTACGCAGGTTAAGCGGCGTATAACCCTTTTGTACAGCCGGCTCATACCCATTACGACTATGCCAATGTGGACCCATACCAGGAGGCATGGGACTACAATGTTCGCCATCCAGAGGGACCCTATGGTGGTCTTTGGACCACTGGTTACCTAACTTATGGGTACCAGCGTCCGACACCTCCTCAACCTCTGTATCAGCCGCCGCAGCCGCAACTGATCCCGCCAGAACGCCAACAAGAGGTTCTCGATAGGTTGAACCAAGTTGAGCAAGAAGTTCGAGAAGACTGCAGGGAACGTCAAGGCTTCTTCAAGGGTCTGTCAGACCTACTCAAGGGGAAGTCCAAAAGAAGGGGACATTGAAGACCTTTGTTTATTTAATTTATTTAGTTGTAATTAAGTCCCTGCGTGGACTTTTGCTTCAGTACTCAGCCCCTGCGTGGGCTTGTCTTTTTTACTCTGCCCCTGCGTGGGCATGTCTTTTGTTAACCCATGTGTGGGTTTGTTGTTTGTTTCGCCCTTGCGTGGGCATGTTATTTTTTTGTAGAAATCCCGTTTAGGGCAAAAGTTGTACTTGTCTAATTTATTAATGAGATGTTTAATTTAAATTTTCATTTTGTTTGTTATTAATTATGTGCATGAAACATGTAAATCTTTTACAAGTTTATATTGTAAGAAACATGTAAATCTTTTACAAGTTTATATTCAAATAATTATCCCAAGTTATAAAAATCTTTTTATGCCATGTGCATTTAAATCAATTTTAAACCTTTTCAAAATAAGTCAGTTAAATTGTATTTACCAGTGTAAACTGACATATTTTTCCAAAAAGATTAAGTGCAGGTACTACGCGTAATAGGTTGGCCTCTCCTTAGCATCACTTAGAGTCTCGCAAGCTTGGATGCCAAATTCTGTTGAACTATGTTTCCTCTTTATTTTTGATCCGCCTGTGGATCTGTTTCAAATACATTGTGATACTTAAATATTACAATATTTATTCGGTTGAAATAAATCTATCTTTTTGCTTCTGCTGTGCATTTTAAATTTGTGTTGTTTGACTATGATGATATCAACTACGTTACGATACTCTCCACCGGGCCCACCGATGATACGTGGAAAATAGGGGTGTGACAACAACTCTCACCAAAACTATTATTTATTATTTTAATTGTCTAATAGGAAACCCTAATTAAGACCCCCAAGTGATCCTGCATAAACCCTAAAATTTTCAGAACAATCGGAATCAGGATCAGGGCCCCTAAAATTCAGGGGGGGGGGGGTAAACCCTAGTTGGTATTATCTCGACAGCTTGCTGTAGGAAAAGAATTAAGTCGAAACGTCAACTCACCTAGGCTACAAATGAACGTGGCAACCCTATGCTGGAAGGGGTCCCCTCGCGCCACGCGACAGGCCCTTGCGCCACGCGAGGGAGACCACTTTCCAGTATAAATAGGGGAGGTTGGCACTTAGCTTTCTGCGTCGGTTCGACGTACAAATTCGCTTTACACACTGAGATATCGTTCAATTACTACAAAACACACACGAACACGAAACGATGCCGCGACAAACAGGGTAATAACTCGATCGCTGCTACGATTCAATATCTGATCGATTGAAACTATCCAATGGATGTTTAAGTGCTGCCCACATTAGGGTTATACTTTGTCATTCGTCGTAAATACGATGGATGTTTAGTATTGCACTTTGTCATTCATTGTGAGGGTTTGTATCTCGTGAGTTATCGTAAATGTTGTATTAGTTATTGACCTAGTTTTCGTGTGCATTGTTATTTGAATTAGGTTAACAAGGCTAATCAGTAGGCTAAACTCTGCCCGTTTAAATCTGCAATGTGAGTCATTCTCTTTTTATCAAATTGTTTTCTTAAAACTCTACTTGTTCTTAAAGTTATAATTACAGGGATTAAGTTTTTGTAATCTTCAATTACTGCCGGTATGTGGGGTTTTGTATACATTACTTGTTACCCGTCACCAATGGACAACGAGATAGCCAATGGGTGATCTGACCATAGTCACAGATACAGTCGAGTGACAAATACCGATTTGGGGTAATTGGTTGATAGAAACATTGTAATCACCCTTAATACTGTGGATTATAACAATGTGTCATTTTGTGCAACTTGAATGACTCGCCAGTATTTCTTGCTGATAAAACCTTTTTAAAACATGTTTCATGTGATCTGCTGTGAACTAAGGAAAGTGCTGTAGAGCACTAGCAAGCTTGAAGTAGTGGCTTAATAAAATAAATAAACATGTTTTGTAAAATAGGGGTTTCTCGGTGAAATTCCCTTATTGTAAATTACGGGTTTTATCCCGAACTGTGAAATAAAATAATCGGGCATTTCAAGTTTTAAAAGATCCTGTTAAAATTTCCGCTGCCATAATAAACAATACCACGGGTTTCTGTCCTGCGGCTCCTGGACCGGGTCAAACCGGGTCGGGGGCCGTGACAGAAAAAGGTGGTATCAGAGCCACTGGTTTAAGCCAATTAAGTATTTAGAAATACTTAATTCTTTGATTGCCATTCTGTGATTTTGTGAAATTTTTAGTTTACAAAATTTTAAACTTAGGATTGTGTGCGTCTTCGTGTGTGCTAACAGAATGAACGAACTATCAGAAGCCCTTCAGAATTTTTCTATCCATAGCACAGATATGGATACCACGGGTACTGTCACTGGATACCAAGCAGATGTTGAGGAGCCCATGGTGTTCAAAGCCCAACCATAGGAGAAACCAAAAGTAGTGAAAAAGAGGCATAGGTGGGTAGGCTGGAGGCGTGTACGCAGGAAAAAGCCAGCAACACAGAAAACTATGAAAAAGGAAGACCCAAAAGACAAGGGAAAAGGCATAGATACTGGGGAGAGTTCCAGGAAGAACCAGGAAATGCTATCTTGGGAAGAAGAGTTGGACCGTAAATTGGCACTTGGTGACATCATCAGACCTGCCGATGAAACTCTCTTTAGTTACCCAGCTGAAGCCCTACTTCCTGTTAACCTAGAACCTACCATTCCCGACCCCATTGTTCACCCTAGACCTCTACCAGGAGCACTGGAAGCATGGTGGACTGCCGACTGGCAATTCCAGAACCTAATGAATAACCCTAATACTTTCTTCCCTCAGTTTGACCCGGAACCTGCACCGAACCCACCAATGAGCAATGAAAACTTAGCTGAACTCCGCCACTATGGTGAGGAGCTGGTGGATGCCGGAAATAGAATTCGGGAGGTGGGAGAACAGATCTCCTGGAAGTACGACGAGAGGGAACGTCGTTTCTGAAATGCCAGCTAACAGGGATAGTAGGGAGTGGGGTGGTTGTAGCTGTATAATAATAATAATAATAGTAAAAATAAAAATCCTGTAAAATAGCTAAAAATAAAACTCTGTAAGATAACGAGTGTGTACGGATGCATAATATAATATAAAAATCAAATAGTCGCAAGGTCGACAATTTTGGCTATACGTGTTAGCTTGATTATGTGTAATTTGTGTTATTTGACTACTTGTTAATTTACAGAATGGGTAAGCAAAAGATTTCGGACATCTATCGTCAACTAGATAACGCCCAAAAGGATAAGGGACCCTCATCTCAATCAGATACCTCAAGATATTCAATAAATACTAAGGAGGGAATATTTATTCGTAAGGCACAGCATGAGAACCCACTTACTACCAAGAAAAGAAATTGGATTATTAGAAAAAGCCACGAGAAAATAGGGACGTCCAATTTAAAAGAAGTAATAGTTAATAAAGAGACTCAGGAAATGGGTAAAAACCCGCCGTGGGAAGATGAATTAGATGAAAAATGAGCAGATCTCTATATGTTAGCCACTACAGCAGTAAATCTTGATCCTTAATTAAGATAAACTGCCAAACCCAGACCAACCCCGGAAATTAGATAAATAAATACGAGGCAATAAAATAAATACGGAGCATAATCGTCCTAGCCAAATTAGATAACAGTATTTCAGTTGTAAGTTGTAATAGATATATAAGGTTGTTGTGTGTGCTATTTAAAATAAAGTCTGGTTGTACAATGTACCAAAATGTTTGTACTAAATAATAGTTTGTGATTGATATACTTTCAGATGGAACACGCTGTTAATGAACCAGTTAATGAAATTAATCAATTGGAACACAATAACGAGGATCACTTCCTAAACCGGCAAGACATAGAAAACATCGTCGCTCAAGGAATAGTTAATGCTATTCCAACCATCGTCGCTGCGGTAAAAACTCATGTTGAGCCTTCACAAGCTCACCCTAGTAAACGCACTGTAACACCCCGAAAACGGGTTTGGTAATCAAACCCCGTTAATACTAATACACGGGTAAAATACCGTTAGCGGTAAAGGTAACCCGGTAAATATTAGGATTTAAAATAAATAAACCTAATATTCAATAAAACGAGAATAAATGCTTTTGAGGAAATAAAGTTTATAAGAAGCCTGAATTAACAGGACTTAGAATAGACTGAGTCATAATTCCCCGAACCCACTAAGTTAACTAGGAATATTTAACCTAGTTAATAAGTGGGAGTAGTGTTAGAAATAGTTAGATTGTGGCTTACTTAATAACTAACAAAATATGAGGGACCAAACTAAGATATCTTGAAAATGGTTTTAATAAAAAAAATAAAATAACACAACACACACTAAAAGTGTGTGTGTGCGTGCGTGGGGATGGCCAGGAGAAAGCTCCCATGGAGCTCTAGCCCTAAATCCAACAAATCTCTCAAATTGAAGCTCAAATCAAACCTAAATTGTCCGCATGTTTACAAATTCGTGATCACCTAGTCGTGGGGATTAAAAGGTATGTTGAATTTTATGATTTGGTGATACTTTGAGATTATGATGAACAATCATAATCAAAATTCTGGAATGAATGTTGAATCTATGAGTGTTATTGTGATTATATCTTGGTTTAGAAACAAACCCTAGTAGAAAATTTGATCAATTGTTGTCAAAACTAGGGATTTAGTAATTACCCTATTATGTGCTAAGTGGGTTTTATGTTAATATGATGAACACTCAGATTAGAATGTATGATTGATGAATATTGAGGTTATAATATAAGTTCTAGATGTAGTTCATGAACACTCGACTTTGTGGTTTGAATGTGTTGATGTAAATCTTGGTAAAGATAACTAGTTATGAACTAGTTAGTAAATATGTAAAATTATGCACATTAGGTGTTTGTTAAAATGCCTAAATGAGAACTAAAGTGTTGAAATTTAGAGTGAAAACGCGTATTTGAATGATATGGTAATTATGCGTAATATAAAGAGATAAGGGTTCTAAACATCACGTTGATTTAGATTTAATGTTGTAAACCATGTGATTGAAAATAGTTAACTTTGATAAATTAAGTTAATTAATCATGAAGTCGAATAGAAGCTTCGACATAGAAAATAAGTGAGGTGGAATGGTCGCGATTTTGATGACTAATTTAACCACCATATAAATGTTGATGATAGTTTGACTCAGGACAAGCTAGATGGAGGCTTGGGGTGAAGCGGGTCAAACGAAACAAGAAAGAAGAAAAGGCGTAACTTGGATACAAGGTAAGTAAAACTTACACCCCTTTTTTTAATTACTATACACTTAGTAGCGAAAATTGATCGTGAATAATATTAAGTAATCGAAATGCGATGATCCGGTATGATACAATGCAAGCCGGAATGAATAAAAAGGTAGGAAATCATGAATTATGGAAAAAGGGGCAAAAAGGTAAATTAGTCATGTAATGACGAACAAATAAAGATGCTTTTATGTAAAACGAGTTAAAGGGAAAACCGGGGTAGTTTAAAGGGACGAAATGATAGCTAAATACCATCTCATACGAATAAATGGTCAATTAGGCTAAATGGGTCAATTGGTGTTGTTAACACCATTTGACAACTCATTTGACAAACGCTTGTTGAGTTTTGTAATTACAAGAGATAACATAAGCTTGCGTTGCTTTAACTAGAAAGATTTAACGCAAAAGTTATGTAAACGGGTCAATACTTTGACCCGAGCCAGGTACGTATAAATAAGCTTTTAGTTAAACATGCAATTTTGGTCAAATATTTAGCGAGAGTCCTTCGTCGTAATGTGAGGGACTAAAGTTGACCAAAACACCCTTGAAGGGTATATTGGGCAAACGACCCATAGGGGTTGTTTAGGAACTTGCGTTAAGATTATGGAATCATTACATATGATAAAAGTCATAGGAATGCACATTCGTGGGTCAAATGCTCAAAAATGGTCATTTGCGTAAAATGACCAACCGATGAGCAAAATTTGGGAAAAAGGGGTACATTACGTCAAATCCACCACAAAATAGTTGTGGTGGATTATTTGTAGTTAATTAGACATGAAATTTTTGTAGCGTCAATAGAAAAGCACAGTTCTAGTCTAAAATGCACAAATATCCTTAACGGGTCAAAATAAGCATTTAAGCGTAAACGGGATTTTATTATGTAAGAAACCCGTGATTTGAGATTAATATGATAGGAGATATTGAAATAATTAATTTCATGAGTTTAAAGGTCAAATAAACATGTTGGTGTGATGAAATCATGAATGGGTCAATATTTGGTAAAAAGGGTAGTAAACCGAAGACTTAAAAGTCTGAAATTATGTTAATCCGGTTGTAGGATTTTAACTCCATAAGATAGAGAATTAAATTACGGACGCGTAGGAAAAAGAATCGGGTAAAACGGATCAATAACGAAGAAGTTATGGCCGTTTCCGTGAAATCGGGTTGAGCTGGGTATGTACAGCAACTGATTAAGCATCAGTCTGTGAAAAAGGGGGCCTAGCGTCACGCGACGCCCCCTGTTCCGGTAATAAATTTGTTTTGTTGTTGTTTGACCCATGTAACTTGCTTATACTTATTATTTAACTATCAAAACTAATTTTTAAGTTGGTTTTGATTATAGGTGATCGCCAAGAGTGCCCGGATGAAGATCAAGCTCGAAGAAGAACCTAACACACGAGATTAAAGCTTCTGCACGGCGTTACGTCGTAACTTTTAAACGACGAACTTATTATATAATGTTGAAAAATTTTAGGTTGTAAAAGTTTTAAATTACTCGTATTTCCAAGGATACTCAATCGTAGTTACATGTTTATTTTCGTTAATTATACGAAAACCTTTAAAATAATAACAAGGGTGTTACAAGTTGGTATCAGAGCTCATGGTTAAAGAATAAAGTGTGTTCGGTTCGAGGCTTGATCGCAAATCCGGTAAGTACATGTATATTAATGGTTTAGTATGATTAAAGTGTTGAGAACAACATATATTGTTATCGTGTAATACACGTTACACCAATAAAATCGATATAGAATAGATATAGTCAACGAAATTACACGCGTTGATGCGTATAGTAGAAAAGCCTCGTATTATAATACGGGCATCCATTAATGTCGAAATTACCAACTATTGTAAACGTTTTAGATTGAAGGACACTCGCATATGAAGATAGCGAGAGTTTAACAAATCATGGATTTGACAGAGGAACGGTCCAAAGTACGACAAATAGAGCACGCTCACCAAGGACCTAAATCGCGCAACGATTACGAATAAGTTAATGGCAAGGAGAAGCCCGTTAGGGCAAGCATTACCAGGTGTACATTTTAAATTTAATTGCACAAATAGTAATATGCAACTAATATGTAGAAATTGAAAGTTGCATATGTAGATTAAAAACTTGGAAAAACCCGAATAGAAAATGTATTCGGGATATTGTTTCCAAGAGAAATAAATAGAGGCATTACTTACATAGGGCGTGATGTGAAAACTATAAAAAGGTCATGCGTGTCATGTGTTAATCGCTTACTCTGGCCAAGTAAGTAGTGGCATATGATACCATGAACTTCTTATAGCGGACACATTTACATCCAATGTAGTAAGGACGGGGTGAATGGGACAAATTAAAAGGTACCCAAATGAAACAAATGAACAAAATAGTTGATAATAATGTAAACGCACAGCCGGGTGACGGAAGCATATTACATTAGGATAATGAGCCCGAGAGAAGGGACAAGGATTAATGAAAATGATGATATAAATGAATGATCAAAAGAAAATTCACGAAAATAAGTCATCTTGGACGAAAGGGCCATGGTGAACGAAATGGGCAAGTAAAACCAAAGTATAGATGATCCGCCGGGTCATAAAAACAAAGGTGTTGCCCACACGAAAAAGATAATCAAGGTTGTTAACTTTAGTCGTAGTAAAGCAAGGATAACGATGATAATCGTCACTCATAATTAATAAGGCCGCCAATGGTGGTCACGTAAAGAACAAAAGACATGGTCGAATAAAAGCGACGGATTTCACTAAGATGACCAAGAAAATCGAAATGAAGTCTTAATGCATACCGGAAGGGGTGCAATGATAATGATTTCTGTAAAACACCCGGTTGATGGGTAAGGAATTAAACGCATGCGTAGACTGAGAAACAGGAACGCGTATGCAAAGTCAAAAAGACTCGGGTTTTGAGTCATAACTAAAAGACGATGAGATGATGTAATTAGAAATTTTGAATAAATTACGTTCAACTATTTTAAAGTTGAACGGGTTGAATAAAGACTGAAGTTTGACATTCATAAGTGATGAATTTTCACACGAACAAGTCAAACAAATTTAATAAAGAATGACACTTGCTAAAGTAAGTAAGCGTGAATCGAATAAATAAAAGGGTGAAATATTAATAAACCTATGTAAAGGAGTTATAGGCATAAAAAAACATTAAAATAAAAGAACCCGGGTAATGGGACGTAAAGAAGTATAGGTAAGAACCGGGTAACGGTAAGTGTAGGGTAAACCGACGTATAATTGACATGAGAAGTCAAGAAGTCGGAAAGATAATTCGAAAGAAAACAATGTAGCCTTAGACTATGGTCAAGGTAAAACGAAATGCAAAAGCGAAAATAAAAGATTTGAAAGATAAAAATGGTACCTTGACACCGTAAATATATATATACAGTTGAATAATGACTAGGATAAAAGATGATTTTCGGGATCATCACAACTTATGATATTATAAATAATGCTAAGGTCTACGGGACCAAAAAGACCTTCGGATCACAAATAGAAGGAAACGAATTGTTGGGTCTCACCTTAAAAAGGTGAAAAATATAAAGAAATAGCCTATGAGGCTAAGTGAAAGAACCTACGGGTCAATAATGTAAAGCGAGGAAACTGGTTGTAACTCCCTGCGTAAAGTAATATCGGAAGGAAAAAATTGTATAAAAGCGATGAGTTTCGGTAAGTTAACCGAACGGGTTAAAATGAAGAGATCATGAAAAAGTTTGGTGGGCAAAAGTGGAAGATTTCACTAAAACATCTAAATGGACTAAAATGACAAAATAATTCATAATTATTAAATTGTGTTATTTTCACAAAGGGGCGAAGGCATTGCCAAAATGACAATAGAAAGGAATAAGTCATCGAACGTAAAATTCCTAGATACGAGAAAAGATGTAGGACAAAGGGAAGACATAAACTAAAAATTTAATTTTTAGTCAAAAGCAACGTGTTAGCTAACATAAGTATTAAGAAGAGGTTTAAGAAATCGTAAACACACATAAGGACGAAGATAGCAGTATAGAATACCCGGGTGACGGGTATGAAGCGACGGTGACTAATTAGTCTAGTCGGTAAAACTATGCAAGGTCAAGATAGTGTTATGACCAATATAAAGCGCTTGTCAACATAAGACAAACGCAGAGTAAACGTGTTTATGGACTAACGTGACTAAATGGTCGAGTGATTACTCGGTCAAATAGGCGACAAGATAAGAAATACAAGACGAAGGTTATGGTTCGTGAGGACTTACACATGAAAGACACTCACGTCAATACTAATGATAAAATAGTGACCAAAAAGAACGAATGCTTTAAAAATGAAACCAAGTTCGTTTGGTTTAAACTAATGAACTACGTAAGCAAGGTTTCGGGGATGAAACCTCTTTAAGGGGGATAGACTTGTAACACCCCGAAAACGGGTTTGGTAATCAAACCCCGTTAATACTAATACACGGGTAAAATACCGTTAGCGGTAAAGGTAACCCGGTAAATATTAGGATTTAAAATAAACAAACCTAATATTCAATAAAACGAGAATAAATGCTTTTGAGGAAATAAAGTTTATAAGAAGCCTGAATTAACAGGACTTAGAATAGACTGAGTCATAATTCCCCGAACCCACTAAGTTAACTAGGAATATTTAGCCTAGTTAATAAGTAGGAGTAGTGTTAGAAATAGTTAGATTGTGGCTTACTTAATAACTAACCAAATATGAGGGGCCAAACTAAGATATCTTGAAAATGGTTTTAATAAAAAAAAATAACACTGCACACACTAAAAGTGTGTGTGTGCGTGCGTGGGGATGGCCAGAAGAAAGCTCCCATGGAGCTCTAGCCCTAAATCCAACAAATCTCTCAAATTGAAGCTCAAATCAAACCCAAATCGTCTGCATGTTTACAAATTCGTGATCACCTAGTCGTGGGGATTACAAGGTATGTTGAATTTTATGATTTGGTGATACTTTGAGATTATGATGAACAATCATAATCAAAATTCTGGAATGAATGTTGAATCTATGAGTGTTATTGTGATTATATCTTGGTTTAGAAACAAACCCTAGTAGAAAATTTGATCAATTGTTGTCAAAACTAGGGATTTGGTAATTACCCTATTATGTGCTAAGTGGGTATTATGTTAATATGATGAACACTCAGATTAGAATGTATGATTGATGAATATTGAGGTTATAATATAAGTTCTAGATGTAGTTCATGAACACTCGACTTTGTGGTTTGAATGTGTTGATGTAAATCTTGGTAAAGATAACTAGTTATGAACTAGTTAGTAAATATGTAAAATTATGCACATTAGGTGTTTGTTAAAATGCCTAAATGAGAACTAAAGTGTTGAAATTTAGAGTGAAAACGCGTATTTGAATGATATGGTAATTATGCGTAATATAAAGAGATAAGGGTTCTAAACATCACGTTGATTTAGATTTAATGTTGTAAACCATGTGATTGAAAATAGTTAACTTTGATAAATTAAGTTAATTAATCATGAAGTCGAATAGAAGCTTCGACATAGAAAATAAGTGAGGTGGAATGGTCGCGATTTTGATGACTAATTTAACCACCATATAAATGTTGACGATAGTTTGACTCAGGAAAAGCTAGATGGAGGCTTGGGGTGAAGCGGGTCAAACGAAACAAGAAAGAAGAAAAGGCGTAACTTGGATACAAGGTAAGTAAAACTTACACCCTTTTTTTTTAATTACTATACACTTACTAGCGAAAATTGATCGTGAATAATATTAAGTAATCGAAATGCGATGATCCGGCATGATACAATGCAAGCCGGAATGAATAAAAAGGTAGGAAATCATGAATTGTGGAAAAAGGGGCAAAAAGGTAAATTAGTCATGTAATGACGAACAAATAAAGATGCTTTTATGTAAAACGAGTTAAAGGGAAAACCGGGGTAGGTTTAAAGGGATGAAATGGTAGCTAAATACCATCTCATACGAATAAATGGTCAATTAGGCTAAATGGGTCAATTGGTGTTGTTAACACCATTTGACAACTCATTTGACAAATCGCTTGTTGAGTTTTGTAATTACAAGAGATAACATAAGCTTGCGTTGCTTTAACTAGAAAGATTTAACGCAAAAGTTATGTAAACGGGTCAATACTTTGACCCGAGCCAGGTACGTATAATCTTTTAGTTAAACATGCAATTTTGGTCAAATATTTAGCGAGAGTCCTTCGTCGTAATGTGAGGGACTAAAGTTGACCAAAACACCCTTGAAGGTATATTGGGCAAACGACCCATAGGGGTTGTTTAGGAACTTGCGTTAAGATTATGGAATCATTACATATGATAAAAGTCATAGGAATGCACATTCGTGGGTCAAATGCTCAAAAATGGTCATTTGCGTAAAATGACCAACCGATGAGCAAAATTTGGGAAAAAGGGGTACATTACGTCAAATCCACCACAAAATAGTTGTGGTGGATTATTTGTAGTTAATTAGACATGAAATTTTTGTAGCGTCAATAGAAAAGCACAGTTCTAGTCTAAAATGCACAAATACCCTTAACGGGTCAAAATAAGCATTTAAGCGTAAACGGGATTTTATTATGTAAGAAACCCGTGGTTTGAGATTAATATGATAGGAGATATTGAAATAATGAATTTCATGAGTTTAAAGGTCAAATAAACATGTTGGTGTGATGAAAGCATGAACGGGTCAATATTTGGTAAAAAGGGTAGTAAACCGAAGACTTAAAAGTCTGAAATTATGTTAATCCGGATGTAGGATTTTAACTCCATAAGATGGAGAATTAAATTACGGACGCGTAGGAAAAAGAATCGGGTAAAACGGATCAATAACGAAGAAGTTATGGCCGTTTCCGTGAAATCGGGTTGAGCTGGGTATGTACAGCAACTGATTAAGCATCAGTCTGTGAAAAAAGGGGCCTAGCGTCACGCGACGCCCCCTGTTCCGGTAATAAATTTGTTTTGTTGTTGTTTGACCCATGTAACTTGCTTATACTTATTATTTAACTATCAAAACTAACTTTTAAGTTGATTTTGGTTATAGGTGATCGCCAAGAGTGCCCGGATGAAGATCAAGCTCGAAGAAGAACCGAACACACGAGATTAAAGCTTCCGCACGGCGTTACGTCGTAACTTTTAAACGGTGAACTTATTATATAATGTTGAAAAATTTTAAGTTGTAAAAGTTTTAAATTACTCGTATTTCCAAGGATACTTAATCGTAATTACATGTTTATTTTCGTTAATTATACGAAAACCTTTAAAATAATAACAAGGGTGTTACACGCACGCGCGACGATACCTTCAGTAATAGTATTAATGGAGGAGGTAACAATAACAATGGCATTCAAGCCCCAGTATACAAAAGAATGAAAGCTGCAACACCTGGTTGCACTTATAAAGAGTTTCTTGCCTGTAAACCTGTTGAGTTCGCAGGCAACGAAGGAGCGACTGTGGCACTGCGTTGGTTAGAGAAAACCGTGGCAGTAATCAAAATAAGTAAATATGCCGAGGAGGATAAAGTTATGTATGCTTCTCACCTTTTCAAAGAAGAAGCATTAGAATGGTGGAATACGGTATTGCAAGCCAAGGGAAGTGACATGGCCTACGCCATGAGTTGGGAGGAATTTATGCGTCTGGTGGAAAGGAAATTCTGCCCTGAATACGAAAAAGAGCAGATGGCGAATAAGTTTTGAGCCATCGGATGATGGATGTTAACTGTCGAGGGTATACTGCGAAATTCTTAGAGTATGCTCGAATTGTACCTACTCTGGCTTCGCCAGAACCGATACTTATCTCTCGCTATATTTGGGGTTTAATTAGCGAGATTCGTGATATTGTCAAAGCTGCGAGACCCCGCACGATCGATGATGCAGTGGAGTTAGCTAACACTCTAACTGACGGGCTGGTGCATACGAGGGAGGAAAATAGGAAGAAGGAATTGGCTCAGAAAATTACCCAGGGATTTCGTGTGGGTAATAATAGTAATTTTAAGAAAAGAGGAACTGGACAATCTTCCATTCCGCCACTTTGCCGGAATTGCAAGAAGAAGCATTTTGGAAGGTGTAATGAAACCTGCAACTTTTGTAAAGCTGTAGGACATCGTGAAGAAAATTGCCGGAAGAAAACAAAAGTTTGCTTCAACTGTGCAGAAGCTGGGCATTTCCGACCAGAATGCCCTAAATTGGTCAAACCAGCAGACAATAAGGCTAAACATGCAGAAGGAACTACTAAGAAAAACGCAAGAGCCTTTCAATTGACTACGCAGGAAGCTGAATTAATTCCTGACGTCATAGTTGGTACGTTCTTAGTTCACAACGTTTATGCGAAATTATTATTTGACTCTGGTGGAAACCAAATTTTTATCAATACTTCGTTCTGCCAAGCTCTTAATTTACCCTTAACCAACCTTTGGCAGATTTTTACAGTCGAAACAGCAGATGGTAACACACTTAAAATAGATAAAGTTTTACGAGAAGGAAAGATAGAACTTTTAGGCTACAAATTTACTGCAAATCTGTTACCTATGGATTTAGCTGGATTCGATGTTGTGTTAGGAATGGATTGGTTAGTAGCCAACCATGCTCGAATTCTCTATGATAAAAATTCCATAGAAATCCATACACCCACAGGAGAATTAGTAATGATTACCGGTGATAAGCCACAAAAGCCATTGAAATTCATTTCAGTAATGAAGTTGGCCAGTTATTCAAGAAAACAAGGAATATCCTATATGATTTCGGTAGTTGTTAATACCAAAAGTAAGGAACTTAAGGACATTCCCGTAGTATCAGAATACCCGGATATCTTTCCAGAAGACTTACAAGGATTACCACCCAATAGGGAAGTAGAATTTAGAATTCATCTAATTCCAGGAACTATACCGATAGCCAAGACACCTTATCAGTTAGCACCCACTGAAATGCTAGAGTTAAAGAGACAGTTAGATGAATTACTAAGCAAAGGGTTTATACAACCAAGTTCCTCTCTGTGGGAAGCTCCAGTGTTGTTTGTAAAGAAGAAGGATGGGTCAATGAGAATGTGTATTGATTATAGGGAATTAAACAAGGTTACAATTAAGAATCGATACCCATTACCTAGGATTGATGATCTTTTTGATCAATTTCAAGGAGCTAGATATTTTTCTAAGATAGATTTGCGCTCTGGATATCATCAATTGAAGGTACAAGAAGAAGACATACCTAAAACTGCTTTCAGAACTAGGTATGGACATTACGAGTTTACAGTCATGCCCTTCAGATTAACCAATGCTCCTGCAGTATTCATGGACATGATGAATAGGATCTGTAAACCGTACTTGGATAAATTCGTAATCGTTTTTATCGACGATATATTTATTTATTCCAAAAGTCAGAACGAACATTGTGAACATTTGCATGCACTCTTAACTTTGTTAAGAAAGGAGAAGCTTTACGCCAAATTCTTAAAGTGTGAATTTTGGCTCCAAGAAGTACAATTTTGGGTCATATGGTGAATCACGAAGGTATTCACGTAGATCCCTCCAAGATAGAAGCAATCACCAAATGGAAGGCCCCGCAATCAGTTACGGAAGTTAGAAGTTTTCTAGGATTAGGTGGATACTATAGACGTTTTATTAAAGATTTTTCTAAGATAGCCGTGCCATTAACTAAGCTAACCTGTAAAACCGTAAAATTTGTATGGGGACCCAGACAAGAAGAAGCCTTTAAGATTTTAAAGCAAAAGTTAACAAACGCCCCAATCTTAGCATTGCCAAAAGGAACAGAAGATTTTGAAGTCTACTGCGATGCTTCTAAGCTAGGATTAGGATGTGTGTTAATGCAACGCAAAAAGGTAATTGCGTACGCCTCAAGACAATTGAAAAAGCACGAAGAAAATTATACAACTCACGACTTAGAATTAGGAGCAGTAATTTTTGCCCTAAAGATTTGGAGACATTATCTGTATGGAAGCAAGTTTACCGTTTATACAGATCATAAAAGCTTAAGGTACATTTTTGGGCAAAAAGAATTAAACATGAGGCAAAGAAGATGGATGGAAATTTTAAGTGATTACGACTGTGATATTCAATATCACGAAGGAAAAGCAAATGTAGTTGCAGATGCCTTAAGTCGTAAGTATCATGAAAAGCAAAAGCGAGTTCGTGCTCTTAGATTAAATCTACAGTTAGATTTAATGGAGCAACTGAAAAATGTTCAAGCAACAGCAATCAAGGAGGATGCTGAAGGAATGAAAGGACGAATAAAAGAATTGGAGCAAGGAGCTGATGGAATTTGGAGATTCCACAAGAAGAGAATTTGGGTACCTAAGCAGGGAGATTTAAGAAATAAGATTTTAGAAAAAGCCCTTAAATCTAGGTATACCATGCACCCTGGAAATAATAAGATGTACCAAGATTTAAGAAATAATTTCTGGTGGATAGGAATGAAAAAGGACATAGCTAGATATGTATCTAAGTGTCTTACTTGTTCACAAGTTAAGGCAGAACACCAGAAACCTTCAGGGTTACTTCAACAATTAGAAATGCCTGTTTGGAAGTGGGAACTAATAACTATGGATTTTGTTACTAAGTTACCCAAAACCAGAAAAGCTAATGATGCGATTTGGGTAATTGTGGATCTATTAACCAAATCAGCTCATTTTCTACCCATGAAGGAAACTTTCAGCATGGAAAGACTAGCCAAATTATACGTAGACGAAGTAGTATCCTTACACGGAGTTCCACTCTCCATTGTATCGGATAGAGATAGTCGTTTCACTTCACATTTCTGGAAAAGTTTCCAAGAAGCCATGGGGACACGATTAAATTTAAGTACAACTTATCATCCCCAAACAGACGGACAAAGTAAAAGGACGATCCAAACTCTAGAAGACATGCTCAGGGCATGTGTGATAGATTTTGGTGGAAATTGGGATGACCACCTACCCTTAATCGAATTCTCCTATAACAATAGTTATCATGCAAGCATTAAAGCTGCCCCATTCGAAGCACTGTATGGACGAAAGTGCAGAACTCCGGTCTGTTAGGCAGAAATAGGAGAAAGTCAGTTATTAGGTCCTGAAATAGTACAAGAAACTACCGACAAGATCACGCAAATCAAGGAAAGATTGAAAACGGCTAGAGATCGCCAGAAGAATTATGCAGACAACCGACGCAAGCCACTAGAATTTCAAGTCGGTGACAAGGTACTCTTAAAAGTTTCTCCTTGGAAAGGAGTAGTACGGTTCGGAAAGAAAGGAAAACTAAGTCCAAGGTACATAGGACCATTCCCAGTAATCCAGCGAATAGGACCAGTCGCCTATCGCCTACAACTACCAGAAGAGCTAGCCGGGGTACATGATGTGTTTCATGTATCCAATCTAAAAAAATGTCTATCTGACGAATCCCTGGTAGTACCTCTTCAAGATGTGGAGGTAAATGAAAGGCTGAAATTTGTAGAGAAACCACTGCAGATAGAGGACAGAAAAGTCAAGTTTCTCAAGCACAAACGACTAGTGTTAGTCAAAATCAAGTGGGATTCAAAGAGAGGACCAGAGTACACCTGGGAACTGGAATCGGAAATGAAGCGGAAATATCCTCATTTATTCCAGTAAATCTCGAGGACGGGATTTTTATTAAGGTGGGGAGGATGTAACAACTCTCACCAAAACTATTATTTATTATTTTAATTGTCCAATACGAAACCCTAATTAAGACCCCCAAGTGATCCTGCATAAACCCTAAAATTTTCAGAACAATCGGAATCAGGATCAGGGCCCCTAAAATTCAGGGGGGATAAACCCTAGTTGGTATTATCTCGACAGTTTGCTGTAGGAAACGAATTAAGTCGAAACGTCAACTCACCTAGGCTACAAATGAACGTGGCAACCCTATGCTGGAAGGGATCCCCTCGCGCCACGCGACAGGCCCTCGCGCCACACGAGGGAGACCACTTTCCAGTATAAATAGGGGAGGTTGGCACTTAGCTTTCTGCGCTGGTTCGACGTACAAATTCGCTTTACACACTGAGATATAGCTTAATTACTACAAAACACATACGAACACGAAACGCTGCCGCGACAAACAGGGTAATAACTCGATCGCTGCTACGATTCAATATCTGATCGATTGAAACTATCCAATGGATGTTTAAGTGCTGCCCACATTAGGGTTATACTTTTTCATTCGTTGTGAGGGTTTGTATCTCGTGAGTTATCGTAAATGTTGTATTAGTTATTGACCTAGTTTTCGTGTGCATTGTTATTTGAATTAGGTTAACAAGGCTAATCAGTAGGCTAAACTCTGCCTGTTTAAATTTGCAATGTGAGTCATTCTCTTTTTATCAAATTGTTTTCTTAAAACTCTACTTGTTCTTAAAGTTATAATTACAGGGATTAAGTTTTTGTAATCTTCAATTACTGCCGGTATGTGGGGTTTTGTATACATTACTTGTTACCCGTCACCATTGGACAACGAGATAGCCAATAGGTGATCTGACCATAGTCACAGATACAGTCGAGTGACAAATACCGATTTGGGGTAATTGGTTGATAGAAACATTGTAATCACCCTTAATACTGTGGATTATAACAATGTGTCATTTTGTGCAACTTGAATGACTCGCCAGTATTTCTTGCTGATAAAACCTTTTTAAAACATGTTTCAGGTGATCTGCTGTGAACTAAGGAAAGTGTTGTAGAGCACTAGCAAGCTTGAAGTAGTGGCTTAATAAAATAAATAAACATGTTTTGTAAAACAGGGGTTTCTCGGTAGAAATTCCCTTATTGTAAATTACGGGTTTTATCCCGAACTGTGAAATAAAATAATCGGGCATTTCAAGTTTTAAAAGATTCTGTTAAAATTTCCGCTGCCATAATAAACAATACCACGGGTTTCTGTCCCGCGGCTCCTGGACCGGGTCAAACCGGGTCGGGGGCCGTGACACCAGTTGAACTCAATGTAACCTGTATAAGCATTGTGATTGAATCAAACGTAAAGTAAATCGAATTCATATCGAAAAATCATAACGTATTATGTGACCCAACTCATACATAGAAAACGTAACGTGTATGAAGGAAAATCTGCACATGTAATCGAAAGGGATTAATTAGAGCTTTCAAAAAATGGGAGAAAAAGAAACCATAATTTGACTCCACTCGATTCGAAACAAACTTTACGAAACATACATAAAATAAATATCGAAAAATATTATATTTGACCTGAATCATTTCCCAAAAAAGTTTACGTCAAAACGTAGAACAACTTGAATTTACACCAAAACGTACATAAAAATATGCACGTAAAAATGGTTTCTTTGAACGAAAACGTATTATATCTGACCTGACTCGTCTATAAAAAAAGTTTACGTTGGAATGTAGAACAAATCATATTTATACCTACCGGTACATAAAATATGCACGTAAAAAATAGTTTTTAAGTAAAGGAAGTATAGGGGTAAACCGAAATAAAATATTAGTAAAAAATTTAATAGGTTAAAAACGTTCATAAAACCGTGCCAAGTAGCACCAATGCCACAACGGCATCGACTTTCAATATCGTAAAAATAAAATAGATAAAATGGGAAAAATTACACTGAACGAAAAGCAGATTTAAAGTCGTTGAACCACGCACACCCGTTACAGTGTGTTAATGCGAAGAAATTAACCAGAAAACGTAAAACGTAGAAAATAATAACTTAGTCGATCTAGGACCCGCCCGTTGCGGTGAACTTGTCAAAAGCGAAAAAATGGACACGTTGCGAGGGTCTGTCAAATATGAAAAAATATAGAAAAAAACGTTGAACCTCACATGCACGCTACGACGTGTTAACTTGCAAAATTTAGAACGAAACTTAAAACTTGCGAAAGAAAGAAAGTATGGGGGACCAAAGTTGTAAATAATAAAGTGTTGTGTTAAATTATAAAAGATGGAAAAGTTTGGGTTAAAAGTAAAAAAATTAAAAGGGGTTAAAATACAAAATAAGAAAATATTTGAGTTAAAAATGAAAAATCAATTTTTTTTAAAAACTCCCTAAGCTTAGGGTACAAACCACAATGCAACAAAAAGTTGCTAATTTATAATATGGGAATTCTCAAAGGAAAATGTCTATGGAGGCCACCCAAGTATTCAACCTTTTTTTCCAGAGGGTTGCAGGTCACCCAAGTATGTATATGGTAGAGGGGACAATCTTGACCCAAAGCCTTCCAAGTGGGTCACTTTGGGTTACTTTTAATATTATATGGGTTGGTTTCGGAAAGATATTATAACTAGATGGGTCAGTTGAAATTACATCTTGTTATTTCCGGGTCAAAGCAGGTCGACAACTTTAAAGTAATGGATCGATGTGGGTTAGGGGTGAGCAAATTAACCACCATAACCGATAACCGAACCATAACCGACATAACCGAACCACTAATAACCGATAACCAATATAACCAATGGTTATGGTTATGAAACTTTGTATAACCGCTCAATCGGTTATGGTTATGGTTATGAAGCTTTGGTTAACCGAATATAACCGAAACCGAACCGAAGTTGTGATGTTAACTTTATATAATAGATATGTGTTTTACAAAACTATATAGAGGGTTTTTACTAAGTTAAAAGTATGTTAGTAACAAAATGATCCTGATATAGATGTCATTTATTTTGATAAAGAACTAAGGTGTTATGGCCATAATTGTTTTTGTTTGAGAATTACCTTATTAAAAAGAACTCTAAATCGGTAGTCTAACCAAAAAGTTTAGTCTTCGTTATCTTATAAAATAGGCTCAATTTAAGTTCGAATCGTGCACAACCCTATTTATTTCAAACCTTGTTGGTTACTTAACCGAAATTAACCAAAACCGAACCATAACCGACTTCATACCCGATTAACCATAACCGAAGTTTGGTTATGGTTATGGTTACCAAAATTCAATAACCGAACTAGCGGTTATGGTTATGGATAATAGTAAAAACCGACCCAAAGCGACCCATGCACACCCCTAATGTGGGTTAGTGTCTTAAAGAAATGAGACAAGTTTCGGATCGAATGGGTTTCGGGCCGGCACAACTATCCGCACGAGACGGGTTAAGACACGAAACGAGTTTCGGATCAGAACGAGTTCAATTAGGATTAACATTCGGGCCGGGACGGGTTTCGGATCGGAACGGGGTCGGTTCGGATCGGGTTTTGGGTCGGCACGAGCGTTTTAAACTAACATTAATGCACATGCAACTCCCCCCCCCCTTTTTTAAACGTCAATAACTTTTTATACGTAATCTTTTTTAAAAAATTACACCATAATAACGAGCGTTTTTTTATCTTTAATATGAGTACCATATTGCTATACTTATATAGAGAAAAAAATATCTTTCGATCAGATGCTTAGTCCATGATGTTTTGTCTAGGTTCATACAGTGGTGTTTTAATTGTATTGTGATTCAAAGCGCGGTGTTTTAAACACATACTGGAAAGCGTGGTGTTTTTTTATCTACTGGAATGTAGGTTTTAAAACACCACGGTGTTTTAACATATGGAATCTAAAACATCTACTAGCATGCAGATGTAAAACACCATGCATGCAGGTTTAAAACACCATATAGAATAACCATACTATGAACATTATACTAAGAACACATTCTGGAAATGGAGGTAGTGTCTTTAATAGTGTTATATACTTATTGAATGGTGTTATATATGTGCTGAATGGTGATTTTGCAGTGTTATTCGTAGTGTTTTTATAGATATCTTTAAAATGGTGTTATATACTTATTAAATGGTGTTATATACTTATTGAATGGTGTTATATAATTATTGAATGGTGTTACATATGTGTTGATTGGTGGTTGCAGTGTTATTCGTAGTGTTTTTATAAAAAACTTTTAAAAAAATCATGTTCCTATAAATAAGGTGGCGGTTATGGAAGGTTTTGAATTAATTGAATCAATGATAAAATTACTTGTTTACCTTTTTGAATTAATTTATATTGAGGACACATGTCATCTGCACAATATTTCTCACACTTCTAACCTTTTTACAATAACCTTACCCTAAAAGATAAATATATTATAAAACTGCCCAATTTGAAAAATAAATAACCTAGATGAAAGTTTAACAAAAAAACAATACAATATTATGTGGTGAAAAACTATTTACGTATAGTATTAATTCATAACATCACAAGCAATAGTGATATTTGAATTTCTTGACTTTAGCCACTGAACTATTCAAAATTCTTCAATTTGACCTATAACCTATGGAATTTACACGGTTACCTTTCTTCTGAAATTAACATGACACTGGTAGTGCGTCCTTCGACCAATTTGATGACCATCGGAAAATCATCTCCGGTGCTAAACCCTTTAAAGAAGATAAAGATGGGCTAACATGACGCTGGTGGTGCGTCTTCCGACCAACTTGACGACCACCGGAAAATCATCTCCGTCGCTAAACCCTTTCAAGCAGAGAAAGAGGGGACAATCGATTCCCTCGATTAGTTGTCGGATCTATACGCGGAATCTACGACGTCTATGTTTCATTTTCCCTATATAAAGTTATGTATGTTGATGTTTCAGCATTATTTTTTCTGTGGTGCGTAACGCACGGAGAAAAATGCTAGTTTTTGAATAAAAGATATCATGTGAATAAAATAGTTAATAATAATAATAATAATGAAAGTTAACATAAAATAGTTACACCATATGCAATTGATTTTATACAAACTTGAATAGTGAAAAATATACATAATAGAAAGTTGGTATATTATGGTAGGGATAATAAAAGGAAAATAATATATTATTTAAAACTTTGGATTACTTTCCTATATAACATTACAAACTTTAAAAATAATATACACACCCATTTAAAACTAAAAATATGATATGTACTCAAGTTGAATGAAATTTTATTTCATGACTTTTTCTTTGATAAGTGAGCATTTGTCCGGTAATATATTCCAAAAAGGACGTGTTACAGGTTTTAAAGAGGCATACCCTCCCGAGACTCCTAAACGAGGACATCCAAAAACAAACTTTGGAAACCTCAAACGACAATTATACTACACCTACTAGACAAGACTAGTAGGGGTAGTATCACTTCTACCGAAGAAATAAAATAAAAAAACACACCTGAAAAACTAAGGAAATACATCCAAACACAAAACAAATAAACCCACAAAAAATGGGCCTTCAATGCAGCAGACTACAGGGAGAAAACCCAACAGAGTTGGGCCTTCAGCTAAAAACCACAGCATCCAAACTCGGAGCTTGACCAAAGCACGGAACAAGAAAGCAGCACAAGGAACACCGGTAAACCTTTTGAAGCAATCAAATCGTCTCCCTCCTCTTTCGAAGGTCTATAGCATCAGATCGAAATAGGTAAATCAGCAAATCGAAAATACCAACCGTTTATTGTACGCAAATCCTAATCGTTTATTGTATCTGTTCGTTTTTTTGTCGCATCTCGTTCGACCAGGCGTAAGGTTTATTGCATTTGATCTGTTGTGTTTAAAACCTCGTTTTTGTTAGCATCAGTTGTTTAGCATGTTTTTGTTCATCTAGAGCATTCTTAATGCAAATTTGCAGAAAATGTGTATTGAATTTTGGAGAGTCATGGACATCAGAATCCAAACAAATCAAATGAGGACAAAAAATTTAACAAAATTCAATCATCTTCAACGCAACCTATCTCGGTGATCGAAAAATTGTACAACAGCCAGTTGACAATGTCTTGGAGGTTTAGAGGAATTCCTATTCAACGTCTCACTGAACGCCGATTACAACATACCGCCGGCTATCTCTGATTCTCCGGTCACCTTTGATCAAGTTAACTCCAACGCCACATGTTCGACAACAATAAAGATAAGATTTAGAACGATTTTGTGTGCGACTTTGGGATTTAAATTCGCTGGTCTTTCACTATGTTCCCGAGTCTCATTTAACAGGGGGAGGGGAAGGAAAATTCTCTCCTAATCTCTTTAATTTGGGAGGATGAATATATGGTCATATTTTCTTTCTTTTTCCCTCCCCTCCCCTCCCCCCCCCCCCCCCCCTTGTTAAATGAAACTCGGGAACATGCTTTTTCATATTTTCATCCTTTTCTCTCCTCTCCCCTTGTTAAATAACACTCTGGGAACAAATTTATCAGGGCCGTCTCCGTAAAGGTTAAAATTTTTATTGGCCCTGTGCGAGTTAAAATAAACGGGCCCTACCCGCCCTAGTAAAACAAGAATTTAGGGTTGTTGTTGCGTCACTCAATAATTCGATCAGATCTTTTGCAAAATCTCACGTAATTGCTATTGTTGTTGCCTCAGTGAGTCTTGCGTCGCTGGGTTTTTTGTAGCTCCCCATGAGGTTTATTTTTATTGGGATTGAATGTTTAAATATTTGGCCCTGTGGGTTCGGTCTAATTGTTTAAAAATATTGGCACTCAAAATCTGAATCAAATTTGAGCCACTTAAACAGATTGGGCCGATTGGCACCCAAAAACTCAAGCAAACTTCGGCCAGTTGAAGTGCTAAAGAGATTGGCGAGGGCCTACTTTGGGTTTACTTTGGACCGGATTGATTCGGGTATCGTAATGGACTAAACCAAATTGGGTGAGCTTCTAATAAAACTTATATTGAAAAGCAGAGAAACGTAAGCGTGTTGTAACGCTAAATTTAGAAATTTGTAAAACATTATACATACATTAATACCATATTACAAGTACTATAACGAACCAAAAATATTAACGTCATTTTTGAATAATTTGTAAAAAAATATTTTAGAAGTTAAAAAGAAAACAAAAAAAATGTTTATGGTTAACAATAATATTAAAAGAAAACTTAAGTGAATTTAGTTGTCTAGAAAAGAAAAAGAAAACTTGAGTGAATTTGGTTTTCTCATGCTTGAATGTTTGATATCACCAAAAGGTACAAATAGTTGCAGCATCAATATGAAAATATACCATCATACAGAGTGAAAAAAACAGTTGCATATTAATCTAAAAGTATCTCTAAAAATACTCTTAAAGAGAGGTTCGAACCCGAGACCAACGAATTAAAAGGCAAGCCGGCTGTCACTGGAATAGACTGCAATCGATGATGAGTTTGTGTATTATTTATATAAACATATATATGTGTGTATATATAACATTTAAATTTTTTTACGGGCCCTTTCACGTTTTTGGCCCTGAGCCGGCACTCATCCGACACATGCTCAGGGCCGGCCCTGAAATTTATGTTGATTGCGCTAAAGCCTATGGTTAGATTCTATTAAAAAAAATACGTGTGAGATGTGGTGGGGGAAGAAGATAAAGGTGACTGGTAGGATTTGGTAAAAAGTTAAAGGTGATTATTGGTAAAATGTTCATTTATTAAATTAATTCTAGTGATTGGATATATATGATAATTTATCTACTTTGGAAGGTATATATGTAATATTTTTAGTTTTGTATGGGTATATATGATATGGGTTAAGTTATAATACAAAAAAGTTTAAAAATAAGAAGTGTAAGTAGCCACTATAGAGTGATAAGTGTATAAGAAAAATTCAAGTGGAAAGATAATTTTGTCAAAGAGAATAAAAATATTATGTACATGCAAGTCACATGCTATTTTCTCCTATTTTTAAACATCCGTAACTTTTTTTATACGTCATTTGTTTTTTTAAAATATATCTTAAAATCGAGCATTTTTATCTTTAATATGGGTACTCTGTTGTTATAAAAAAAATTTTGAAAACACAGTTGCGTATTACATAATGGACATAACGTAAAACACAATGAGTATCAAACTAAAAACACAATGGAAAGTAGACAAAAAACACAATCGATGACAACACATAAAAGACACAATGGACATCAGACTAAACACAATGAGTATCAAACTAAAAACACAATGGAAAGTAAACTAAAAATACAATTGATGACAATTGATAAAAGACACAATGAACAATGATCAACGAACTAAAATACAATGAACAATGATCAACGAACTAAAACATAATGAACAACGGTCTAAAACACAATGAACAACAGATTAAATCACAATGGGTAACAAAACAAAAACACAATGAGCAACATATTAAAACATGATCTATAGCATAATAAACGTAATGACTAGAACATATAACACAATGTATAGAAAACCCAAATATAACATCATCTTTATTGTGTCATACATTGTGTTTTAGGTTCTGATAATAACACAATGTATAGAAACCTTAGTAAAAAAACGTAAGAACCAAAACCCAGTTGAAAGACACAATGACCGGAACTTTTAACACATACAAAAAAAACCCAGTAAAAATGAATTTTTTTATTTTATTTTTATACAACAACATCATACTCATATTAAAGATAAAAAACATACGTTATTATGGTGATTTTTTTAAACAAATGTCGTATGAAAAAAATTATGGACGTTTTAAATTGATGGGGGGATTAGCATATGATCTTTGCATGTGAAGAGAGAAAATCAATAATGTAGGATTCTTTTTATGCCCTTTCATTATTAATTTATTTTCTCTAAAACTAATCTCAACCTTCCAAATCTAAGAGTAATCGACTAAAATCCTACATACCCTTCTTATTAATGTTGTCCTTTATATTTGATCATAGTCCTATATGATATATAAGGGTATATATGAAATTGTCTCTACAACTTTTATTCAATTTTTATGATGGTTCTGTTAAAAAGAAATTCTAAAAATCACTAAAATAAGATAAATCAATTCTGTAATCTTTTATTCTTTAATTCCTTGGATGGATGATGACAACTTTATCTGGCATGAGGATATGAGAACTTTAAAAAAGTTTTGGGGTTGTGTGTTTAAAATTATTAGGTTATGATGCCGGCATTAAGATTTTTATTTTAATCAAAATATCATTTTTATTCAATAACTTTTAATGTTTAATAGGTAAGCTATATAAAGAGTTAAATCTCATTTTAGTTCTTGTGGTTTGTACCATTTAGTTTAGTCCAAAGGTTTCATTTTTCGTCTGTGTGTTCAAAAAAGTTTCACCGTTGCCATTTCAGTCCACTAGTTTAATTTTATCCATTTTTTTGTTAACGAAAAGGGCAATTCGGTCATTTTATATGTAACTCTGTTAACTAGAAGGGCAATTCGACCATTTAGAATGACCGAATTGCCCTTCTCGTTAACGGAAATAATGGATGAAGTTAATCCAATGGACTAAAATGGCAACGGTAAAACCTTTTTGGACCCACAGGCGAAAAATGAAACATTTGGACTAAACTGATAAAATGACCCAAATCACAGGGACTAAAATGCTTTTAACACCTATATAACTCCTATATAAATTTAAATATAAATATAAATACCTAATTATGAGGCGTTAATAGTTCAATATAAACTTTATAAAAAAAATAAGACCATATCTTAAATGAAACGCTCCAGTTTTAATTAAATTTTATAGTAAAATATATCTAACAATAGACACATCACAAAACTATATTCAAAGTATATAAAAAGTTATATCTTAAAGGAGAAGCAAATAAAAAAAAACTAAAAAGTTTAACAATTACATGGTGCAATTGGTTATTTTAAGGGTACAGTAGGCTTCAGTTTAATATGCCCCCTTAAGCTATATCCTTATTCATTTTGAAACCTTATTGTTGATTGGCAACATATATAGACCACAAAAATTTAATATCATCCATCAAATGAGATGTGATAATTATTTTACAAAAGAAACATAAAAAAAAAACAAGAATGCCAGCTTTAGTAAAACTAACATTGATAGAGTTTAATGCTCCGAAAACTAGAGTTACTCCTCAAGGTTCGTCCATAGAGTGTGATTCAGAGCCTAATATCAGGTCGAAAAAATGAGCATAACATAGCTAGGTTAAGAGGCAATTAAGCACACCACGATGTTGTTAGGATCTAACATAGGCCTTTATGGCCTTGTCCCATATCCTACCTTTATGAGCTTCTAGAATATATTCTAGTCTATGTCTAATGCCCGAGTTGATCCTATACATGTGACCCCCTATCAAAAAAAAAAAAAAAAAAAAAAAAAAAAAAAAAAAAAAAAAACTGCAAGAACTAATAATAGTGTTTAATGTTGGTTAGCCATGGACGTCTAGTTACAAGATCTGATCCTCCATGAAAAGTACAAAAGTCTGCATGTCATGTTATACCTTTTATCTTACAACGCCTTGTCCTTAATGCATTGTATAGTTTAACAATTTTTTTCACAACTAGTAAACAATTAAAGAACCAAAATTTGGTAGCATTCTTTTGTGGAATGAAATAGAATTGGAATTTGAACTATATGGAATTGTACATTCCTTTTCTTATATCGTTGTTAAATTCTAATTCATTATGTAGTTTATTCGTACACTACTTCCCAACAAAACTTTTATGTTTCGTGAACTTTTAAGAACACACAAGTTATAGGGGGTGTTTGGCCTAGCTTTTATTTTTTGCCTTATGCTTATATTTTAAAGTAGCTTATAGCTTATTTTCTATCATTTGATAAGCTATTTTTAAGTGTTTGAATTAGCTTATAGCTTATTTCTATCATTCTTCAAATAAGCTAAAAAACCATCAAATAAGCTTCTTCAAATTAGCTTATATAAGCTAATAAACATAAACTTAAAAAAGTAAACCAAACACCAAGGTAAACTTATTTTGTAAAAAAAAAAAAAAAAAAAAAAAAAAACTAAAAAAGCTAGGCCAAACACCCCCATAAAAGAGAAGGGGGCATAGTGTAGTTAGAACATAATATTAGTGTTGAAGTGTTAATCAAAGCTATTGAAGCAGCATATTATATTGAACAATAACTATCTTTACACACACATTCATTTCATTCGTCTGGAGTGCAGAAGCATAACATAACAAATGGCTGAACAAACCACCACCACAACCATCGATTTGCCATTAAAGAGGCCAAGGGAAGGAGAAGAAAACGGCGCCGTTTCGCATGAAACCAGTGCTCACATATCGTCCGGATGGTTTTCCGAAATTAGCCCAATGTGGCCTGGTACCTTACTCTTCTCCAATTCCCATTTCTTTCTTTCTTTCTTTCTTTCTTTCTTTCTTTCTTTCTTTCTTTCTTTCTTTCTTTCTTTCTTTCTTTGTGTATGTATGTATATATTTATTTATTTCTTGTGGGATTTTTATTTCAGATTGTTAAGTTGATTGGGTTTTATTTATAATTTTAAAAAATATATTTATTTTTATTTATAATTTTGAGGGTTCATTCATTCTAGTGATATTTAAGATAAGAAAAATGGAGTCTTGTATAATGGTTTAAAGTAGAAAATTGATCTGTTGTGATACTTTTGGCTTGTACTTTATTGTGGTTATGGGGATTTTCTTCAAAACCAAAACATTTGATTTGATGTTCAAATTTTTTTTTTTTTTTTTTTTTTTTTTTTTTTTTTTTTTTACAAGTGAAAGGAAAAGGTGGACTGTAATCATGAAATGGGATTTGTACTCTACTTTACATTAATGGCTTATTCATTGCTGTTTCATTATTGCTTGTTTGTAGATAAGTCTTTCTTTTGTTTTGTTTTGGATTGCTTGGAAAAACATGTAGCAAAAGCTTCAAATGATAGAACCGTTTATTGAATCGGAATGCACTAAGCAGAGAAGTGGTTGTTATAAGCAATCCCAAACCGCCAAACACCCCCTTTACTTACGTTTGGATTTACTGAGAGAAAAACGCAAACGCTTTTGTTTCTTTTTGTCGGGATGCAAGCATTTTGATGGTAGACTATGTTAGTCCGGTTGTTTGGTGTGAACTCGGTAGTTATAACTTTGTAATATACAGATAAATGATATTCAATTTGGTGATCATTTTCCGCGTACATATTGCAGGAGAAGCGCACTCTTTGAAGGTGGAGAAAGTGTTGTTTCAGGGCAAGTCTGATTACCAGAATGTCATGGTATTTCAGGTATGCGAAATTTCATTTTTTTTATTTCTATTTCTTTCATTTTTCACCTTGAAAGGAGAAAACATGATGATTTTTGGTCTAGTCTGAAACATACGGGAAGGTTCTTGTTTTGGATGGTGTAATTCAACTTACCGAGAGAGATGAATGCGCGTATCAAGAGATGATTACTCATCTTCCTCTTTGTTCAATTCCGAATCCTAAAAAGGTTTCCTTCTTCTTTTACAACTATTTACCTGCAATCTTTGTTGTATAAGAAATGTCAATAATTACGTGAGTTTGTTCATATTCATCATAAGTTATTAACTTTACTGTTTTTGTGATATTCATTCGTAGGTTTTGGTTGTTGGAGGTGGAGATGGTGGCGTCTTGCGTGAAGTAGCTCGCCATTCTTCTGTTGAGCACATTGATATTTGTGAGATCGATAAGATGGTCGTTGATGTGAGTAATCATGATTTTGGAAATTTTGAACGTTCTTTTATTTAAAAGGGTTGTACCATAAAAAACCAACATACTTTCTCATTCTGCACGAAAAAAGTCCCTTAACTAAAAAACGGCTGCATGATGTCTACATATATGCTGAGTCAGTGGCGAAGCTTGAGATTTCCGACCGGGGGGTCGAAAACGTATATACCTAATAAAATTATATAACCGGGGGGTCGAACAAATTCTATACGAAAACTGCATACCGGACACTACTGAGCGAAAAGTTAGGGGGGTCAGAACCCCCCCCCCCCCCCCAAGCCCCTAAAAAGCTGCACCCCTGTGCTGAGTTTGCAAGTTACCAACATTTACCCTTCATTTCAGAAGTTTGTATACATTAACAATATTCAGTCAAGGGACTTTTTTCGTGCAAAATATGAAAGTTTTGTTTTTTTTTTTTCTTTTGGTATTAACCCTATTCAAAATAGCTATTTGCATTTACTTTTCAGAGTTTAAGGGCTAATGTGGAATATTTGTCCAATTTTCAGGTTTCTAAGGAGTTTTTTCCTGATGTAGCTGTTGGGTACGATGATCCGCGTGTCAACCTCCACATTGGCGATGGTATATACATGAATTAACTTCGTCGTTGTTTTCTTTTTTCTTTTTTTTTTATTTTTTAAATCTTGTAGGAGTTGCATTCTTGAAGGCTGCTCCTGAAGGAAGTTATGATGCGGTTATAGTCGATTCTTCTGATCCCATTGGTATGCATATATTCACAAACCCGCCATCTCCATATTATCAATTCGATATGCTGACATGGCAATTATACCTCAGGTCCCGCACAAGAGCTTTTCGAGAAGCCTTTTTTCGAGTCTGTTGCAAAGGCGCTTCGGCCCGGTGGTGTTGTGTGCACACAGGCCGAGAGCATATGGCTTCATATGCACATAATTGAAGACATTGTTGCAAATTGCCGCCAGGTGTTTAAAGGGTCAGTCAGTTACGCATGGACAACTGTTCCTACATATCCTAGGTAAGCTCTCATGTTTGTACATCAAGGAACAAAATCATATATTAACTAAAACTCGTGTATAAAATGGAACACAAATGCAGCGGTGTTATTGGATTCATGTTGTGTTCGACTGAGGGACCCGAGGTTAATTTCAAGCACCCAATCAACCCAATAGATGAAAACGATAACGGATGCAAATCTGTAGGACCGTTGAAGTTCTACAACAAAGAGGTATTTGCTTTATCGACAAATGTTGTATTTTTGGGTGTGAATTTTTGTTTTTATTGATGTTTATCGGTTATTTGTGCGCATAGATTCACACGGCTGCTTTCTGTTTGCCGTCTTTCGCGAAGAAAGTGATCGAAGCAAAGGCAACAAAGTGAAGGCGGTAGATTGCAAGGCGAGAATAGGTGTTTTATGGTTTCGGATACGTCTTCCAAATGTGTTTGAAGCCTTACCTTGTTACAGGATAGTTTGAGGGTTCTGTTTTTGTTGACTATCTTATATTCAGTCAGTAATGTATGGACTTTTGATTTCTGCTTAGTTTGTGCTCGTGTATATAATTTACTCGGTAAGATCATTTGGGTTTTTGGGCCAATATTGGTTCTGGGCTACAGAAGGAAGAATCTTTTGATTTGGTTTTATATGAATAGTAGTTTTTTAATAAGATAAACAATGCAAGTTGTTATTATTATTTTTTTTTTTTTTTTTGAGGAAAATGCGTGAATGGTCCTGAGTTTATGTCACTTTTTGCCACTTCAATCTAAAAATGAAACATTTTGTATATGGGTCCTGAGGTTTCATTCTTCTTGTCATTTTCATTCAATTGGCAATCTGGCTAAGAATTTTCTATTAACTTCTTCTCTTTTTGTCGGTTTCATCATTTAAATGAAGGGTATAATTGTCATTTTATGCCATAATATATTTTAATTAAATGAGGAAAACGACAAAAAAAAAATTCACAGAAAATTCTAACCTAGTTTGTCAATGGGATGAAATTTACAACAAAAATGAAATTTTAGGAACTTAGATACAAAAGGTTTCATTTTCAGACTGAAGTGTCAAAAGTGGCATAAACTTATGGACCATTTTAGCATTTTACTCTTATTTTTTAATCAAATTTTTGGAGTTGAATATGTTATATAATAAGATTGAAGACAATTACTTTAAAGAGATGATTACAACCACCAAATGAAAGCAAGTTATGGCTTTGGAATGTCGGAGACATGATAATTAAATTACCAAACTATTATCATTAATTTTCTTCTCACAAACAAGGTCTTTAGGAAGAATGCGCATAATCCTACTCATGTCTATTTTTGCTAATTTCTTAACATACAAATAACCAGAGTGACTATGCTAACACTTGAGTAATTATTACTACTCTACTTCATTTTTTGTAGCGTAATTACTCTAGTTATTTGTATGTTTAGTAGGTTAATTTCATTTGAACAGGATCCCACCCCATTAGCATAAATTGATTTTTTTAACGACATATTTCTTTTAATCCCTGTCGTCTATGAGACTTAAACCCAAGACCTTCCTCTCTCAACTCCAAGTGTTTTAAATGTTTTGCATTTGCCAATGGAGAACCACCTGATTGGTATTAGCATAAATTGATTAATTGTGATGCAGGTTGCCTATGAATTGGAACCGGATTGTAGGGAAGGAGAACAAACAAGAACAATTTTGTTACAAACTGTAATTAATCAAAAAGATAACTCACCTTCAATTCCATGATAGAAAGTACTAAGGATGGTGGGGGCGCCTAACCTGCTTGTCCGCAAGTTGTTCCGAGTATCACCGGGTAGGGCGGGTACATCGCCGCAACCTACCCGAGTTGTGGTCACGAGTTGTGACGACGGGCCTATGGGTCACCCCATCTATCCGTCTTGGGCTACTGTCGCATGGGCCCAACAAGAAAAAGGCCCAACAGCCACTTACCTTGCCCATTAAGGTTTCCCTTACACAAAATGGGCGGGAAACAAGGATCAGAAGATGCAGACGATATTTAATGCATGATTAGAAAAGGATCTTTGGCTGGAATTGTACTTCCTAGCCGGAAACATTTAATGAGGCTGCAATCTTACCGTTGGGGGTCAGACACGTGTCCGAGCCCCCCGAAGACTCTCAGAATCCGTCGGATCACCTCGTTGAAATATCTCACATGGAAGATAAGGTCTCGGGGTTATATAAGGAAAGAAAGAAGTGATCATAAGGCAGGCGCTCGAAGGTATCACATTAAAAGCTCTCTCATTTACTCCTCTCTCATTTATTCCGACCAATATTCTCATACATTAAACACACACATATTTATTGGATTCACACCTTAGAGGAAACATTCCGGTGATCACACTCATTGGAATAAGCTCCTCCAACTCTCCGGCAAGTTTATTTATTCTCACGCCCCGGCTTGGTCACGGATCCCCCTCCCGGGGCCCTCCGTGACGAGGCTAACGGTTTATTTTTTTTTGTAGCAACGAAGGTCGGGATATCTTGACGTCAGCGAAGACCCCTTTGAACGTCACCAGGGATTTGGGTATTCGACAAGTTGGTTCCTCAGGTTGCTGAACTCGCGAGAAAAGGCCGTTGCCCAACGGTTACAATGTCGTTACCCCCTTAAAAATATAAAGATATATAAAAATACAAAATAAAACCCTATTTTTAAAAACTATATATATCACAATTTTTATCCCATTTAAATTACTCTTTTCTACTCTCTATATTCTAATCTTTACATTTCTATGAATGTGGTGATGGGTTGTTGGACTCTGATTACAGGGGTGCGTTGGACAATCTGCATAGTTCTCTTCCCGATCTTGATCTCGGCGGTTTCTACATTAAAGACACCGCCCCCATTAAAGCCCAGAAAATTCTGGCGAATGCCTTTTATGGCGAAAGCGTCAAGACAGTTGAAGAGAAGTTTGCTTTGTCCCGCGCCAGCGAGCCGTGTTTGAGTGTTTGCGAGCCCCCCATGCTCAGGATTTCCTGTCTGTTGTTCCCATCGAAGGTTTAGGGCAATGTATGTCGGCTGTGGAATACCGGGATATCCTCAAGTACCGGCTGATGGTACCGCTTTTCCCGGTTGATGACCCGTGTCCTGTATGTCGGAAGTCTTGCTTGGATTTAAATATCAACACGATTTAGTTCGTGATGTGCTTTATGATGTCCTTAAGCGGGCAGGGATCTCGGCAAAAAAGGAAGCTCCGGTGAACTTCTTGACCGATCCATTAGAAGGGAGATCTACCCTATGGCCCGCTGACATTCTTGTTTTTTGGATGGGAAGGAGGAAAACACGCGTGTGTTGATTTGACAGGTGTGTCCCCCCTCGTTGGGCTAAGGGACCACGGGTTTGTGGCGGGCCAAGCAATAACTAAGGCAGAGACGGCCAAAGTAGCTAAGTATGAAAAAGCTTGCATCGAGAATCAGCACGTGTTCGTCTCGTTCGCTTTCGATACTTTTGGCGCTCTCGCCCCTGACGCGGTGCGGTTCCTCAAGCGGGTTCAACAGGTGGTAAGCAGTAACACCGCGCATGTTAAGGGGCATAATTTTGTGTTTAGCAGGGTAGGGTTTGCTATTCAGAAGGGGTAGCGGCGCAACTTGTTGCTCGACTACCTGCCATTAATCTGTAATCGTCTCTGTTTTTATTATTCACTTGGAACATTAATATTAAAGTGTTTTTTAGAAGAACTTCAACTGAAGGGCTCATCACAAAAAAAAAAAAAAAAAAGAAAAAAAAGAAGAATAATGAAAAAACCCGCATCGTCAAAAACCAAAAATATTTAGGCTGAAGGTTTGATCTAGCCAAAACGGACCGTTTCCACCCATCCAGCTTGCTGCTCGCTTACCTGCGTTATTAATGTAACTCGGCCAGTTCATATATATAATTTATTTTTTCTTAAAAAAAAAATTTCAATTTTGTTTAGGTTTTTTTTTTTTAATTTTAATTAATGCATTTTGTTTTTTTATTTAATGAAAATGTCTTTTTGTTTAAATGGTTAGTTTTTTAATTTTAAAAAAAAATTGTTTGTGTAATGGGTTGAGCTAAGTGAGTGCCGTCTCCTCTTTGGGTTGAAATGGATTGAATTGATTTAAACTATATTAAATTAATCATAATCTACCTCTCATGTCATGAATTGAACTTTTATCTTCTTCTTCTTCCAAGAGACAAAAGCCTCTGCACCCAGCTACGGATTATCAGATTGTGTTGTATAATATTTTTAGACTATCTCCAATGCATAATGCATCTTTTGGAGGGATGCCCTTAAAAGGCCTTACCATTATAAAGTTATGTTCATAGAGTGCCATTAACAACTAAGCCATTCCACAAGCGCTTTATTTTTTGTTGCTTTTTGCATGTGGGTAAGTAGAGGTGTACAAAAAAAAATGGATTTAGAATCGTAACCGGAAAAAAAAAACCGAAAACCGGTTTTTTTTTAACCGGTTTTTTTAACCGCCGGTTTTTATACCGTTACTATTCTTGACTTCAAAAACCGGTTATTAACCGAACCGGTTATTAAAAAATCGGTAAAAACCGGTAAAAAACCGGTTTTTTTTTGGGAAAAACCGGTTCCAACCGGTTATACCGGTTATTGTTTTGGACCTCAAAAACCGGTTAGTAACCGGAACCGGTTATAAAAAAAAAAAACAGTTTTTATTTTGGGTGAAAAAACCGAAACTGGTTAATAACCGAAACCGGTTTTGAAGAAAACCGATTTGTACACCTCTATGTAGAGGTGTACAAATCGGTTAATCGGTTTTTAAAAAACCGGTTAAAAAAAAAACCGGTTTTTTCACCCAAAATAAAAACCGGTTTTTTTAATAACCGGTTCCGGTTACTAACCGGTTTTTGAGGTCCAAAACAATAACCGGTATAACCGGTTGGGACCGGTTTTTAACCGTTTTTTCCCAAAAAAACCGGTTTTTTTTTTCAGGTTTTAACCGGTTTTTTAATAACCGGTTCGGTTAATAACCGGTTTTTGAAATCAAGAATAGTAACCGGTATAAAAACCGGCGGTTAAAAAAAACCGGTTAAAAAAAAACCCGGTTATAAAATAAACCGGTTAAAAAAAAAACCAGTTTCGGTTTTTTTTCCGGTTTCGATTCTAAAACCAGTTTTTTTGTACACCTCTACCTCTATGGGTGGGTAAGAAAAAAATGTTTATTTAAATATTGTGTGTAGTGGGTAGGTAATGATATGGAAATTAAGAAGGGTATGGATATTTGTTGGGTTGGAGATGAAGTAAGAGTTTTTAAGGATTTGTAAGGATATGATGTGACAGATGATGTGGCAGCGAAGGACGCCTAACGGTGCAAGTAGCATTAGAGATAGTCTTAGGGATTGGATACTATTTTGGTTTCAAAAACTATCTAATTACACTCAAGAAATGAACACTTACATCTTGGTAGTACACCATGCTTAACTAGTTTAATACCCGTCCGATGGACGGGAATTTTATTGTCATAATGACATAAGATGATGATTATTTTTATTATTATTATTATTATTATTATTATTATTATTATTATTATTATTATTATTATTATTATTATTATTTTGAATAAAAACATTATTTGTTTAAAAAGAGCAAAGGTTTGGAGTGTTTCATCAAAAAGGTTCATATTTGATGTATAAGTCAAAATCTTTAGCAGATCATGGGTTCCAACTATGGATAACTAAATGTAACTCAGTTCCTATACACTTACACAGTTACATTAGATGTCCTGCATCATATGCTCAGCCACACCAAAACTTGACATCCACATTTGATCATCACTAGAGTTTACATTGACAATGGACTTGAATGAATTATATAATTGACACTTTCTGTTTTTCCTCTGCAGTATCAACATAATAATTCTCCTCGATAGATTGTGCAAATGATATTTCTTGAAAATGAGAGAATGGGCAAGCTACAAGGAGAACCCTGGCCCAGGAACTGAAGGTCCAGGTCCATCAACAGGATGAATCTAAAAAGTACAAAAGAAAATGCATTTTAATTAAGTGATGGGTCAATATGGATCATTTTTGTAAGGTCCAAAGTGAATTGGGTTATTTTTTGTCCCTGTTTATAAATACTTTCATTAATTACAGTTGGAAAAAAATATTATTAGAATATTAATACAAGTTTTTTTTTAATACAATCCAGGGTTTTCTTTGCATGGAAAAATAGACTTTTGGTAACTGTTAGCATATTTGACATGTTCCCCTTTTCCTATATATTTTTTCTTTATTTACAGGTTTGAACAAAAACATACTTACATGACCCATACGTACCCATTTATAAGTAAAAATGTTGAAATAACAGTTTGAGTTAATTCATAAACTTTTTTTTCCCATTTTCATAATTAACTATCGCGTTAATTATGATTGGAAAAACAACATCTTTAATATTCAAATAAACGATTTGGGAAGCTATATGCATAAAAAGTAGACTTTGGGTGACTCTCAAACAGTTTGACTCATTCACTTTTAACTATGATTTTCTGTTTTGACCCATTTAAGATAAAATATAACTCAAATCAACCCACTCATAGGTAAAAGGGGTGCCACCTCTATTGTGATCTATAAATAAAGAGGAAAATGCAAATTGATATATGTACCATGATATCTTTTAAATCTGATCTCATATACATTCCTTCTTGTAGTTCATAATATTTGGGCCCAGGCCTTAATCCAAGTGCTTTGGCCTTTTCCTGGTCAAATAAAGCAAATTTACTAAAGCATGCAAGCACACACTCACTGGACTCTTGCTTTACACTTGTGATTGCATCATGTTTAATTAAAATAATCAGTTTAACTTGATTAAAATAAATAATCTAAGCCTGATCAATATATCACAACAAAAACGATCCATACCTGAGGAGTGGCATAAAACTTGAGTCATTCAATAATGTTCTCTTTAATGCAATTGCTACTTCTCTCCTCCCGTCCTTCTCCATTCAGTTAGCCATAGGCATTATTCATTTACCTGCCAGCTTTAGTAATTAACATATAGAGTGGGGTAGTGGTTGGAGGTTACTCAAATTCACCCGCCATATAAGAAGAAAACCTTACAAATAGATCAATAACAAATTTTAAGAACAAATAATTTCACTCATCAGAGGCCTAAGTATCTTACATCCTTAATTAAGATAACTTACAGGTAGCGTCTCTTCATCATCTTTGCCATCTTCATCTTTCGCAAGAACCGCAGCACCAGATTTAGATGAAATGCTGACTTGTCACAAGTTTTCGTGCTTTGCAGACTTCATACAAAGTCAATTGCTTCATTGGTGGGTATACTTGTTGTGCAGTTATAGTCTTGGAGATTCCACAAGTTTACAACCTGAAGTTATCATCACATAAATCATTCCAAAATAAAGAAAAGAATAACATAAATCATTAGCTAATAATCAACAAATGCACTTGAGGAAACAAATGGTTCAAAATTATCTGATCTCTGCCGCCACTCAACAGACACGTATGTATCATCGTATCCAGAAAAAAGCTAAAAAATGAAAACAATAAGTAAAATTAGTTTCCAAGCAGTAAAAAACAAATAAGAATTGCAACGCTACTAACAATGATCAAAGAACTATTATAATCACAGCACAACGGTTATTGAAATGGGTACAAAATCCACCATCAACATACCATACAAGTATTTTGGCATCGGCTCCAGCTGTTACCAGCAATCCACCAGAAGCGTGACATGCCATCTCGATGACTGGACCATGATGATCCTGACAAGTAGAATGAGTAACACTGAAATAAGTACGTTAGCACCAGGAAGCAAGAAAATGAGAAAATATAAATTGATTCATTTGAACAATTGTAATGACACCTGAATAACATTGGTTCTGAACCATTGACTACTTTGCGATGCGATGAAGTAGTAGCGTTGTTGGTAACGAATCCCATGGATTGGTGATGAAATCGCACCACTCCAATGGACTGTAAAGTTGGATGAATTTTGAATTGCTTTAGGGTTTGGGGGAATAGGTGAAGAATGTAAGTATGAGAATGAGAATGGAATAGGAGGGGCGGTTGTAGTAGCGAGGATTCAGGAGGAGAAAAAGGAGAGTGGGGTAAACCGACAGTGAGAATAAACTGCCCGCAACTGCTGCAACAACAGTTAAAAAATGGAGTTTAAAAGGTCATGATTTAATCTCAGCCAAATCCAACAAAAGTTTATAGTTTTATATTAGCTGGACGGATTGATCACCACTATGCAAAGGCATACTCCTCTTTTCTTCACCTTCTCTTTTGTCACCTAACATTCTATATACAAAAGTTTTATCGATCATGATTCAAAATTATTTCCAGCTTACAAAATTAGTCTGTAACAAATTAGATAATTACCATTGCAGTCTTTGTTGTTTTACATTCGGTTGAAATTTTATCACTGAAGTAACACCATGGAGCTTGCCCTGCACGTGTACGCAAAAAAATAAAATATTAAATAAATAGAAAGCAAAACACTAGGACCGAGGATCGGACCCGGGTTGTTTACTTTCAGTGGAGGCAAAGCAAATAAGTAAAGGAAAAGAAAACCATTTCACCAACTTTAATCTTGTAGTAATACCTGAATTTCGTGATATATATGTAAAAAAGACGTGGGCCTGGCCTTTTTACCATATTCGTAAAGATAGTGTGTTTCGGTTATACCCCTGTGACAAATTGGCATTCATGAGTTAATTTAATTTTTGATATTGAGTTGATATAGATATATTTATATAATCAACAATAACCCAATACCTCAAAAAAAAAAAAAAAAAAAAAACAGAGAGAGCATGATGAGGAAACTCATCAGTAGGGCACTCGAAACATCCTTCGAAACATCCTGTAACATTTTTTATAGGTACCAAGAATTTTTTGTTGGTACCAAGAGGGCAATCCTATAAAAAATGCATGAAAACGAAAGGTTATACACGAAAGTTAAACATAAGAATCACAAATCAGATTTTATATTGCCCCAATAGGCTTGGAAAGTTGTGTATCAACAAATCCAGTTGCTAAAGTGTAAATAAACATACATTTTCAGGCCTATATCAATACACAACATCCAACACAGTAGCAGTTAATATAAACTTATAACAAAATACGAACCTTCTCAAACATATTATGGATCTCCGATGCTGTTGTCGACTTCGAGGAAGGTGGAGGGTTTGAATTTTCACCATTTTGACGCCCTTCCGCCATTTCATCTACCTGCATCTCCAAATTAGGTATAACTGAGAATACACAGACGAAAAAACCCTAAATCCCTAATATTCCTACTGTGGAAACAAAATCAGTTGATCAGAATTGTGTACCTGTTGGATCAGAATCGTGTCGGAATTGGGTTCGGATAAGGCTGATAGGAGTGTATCACTAACCTTGAACTCGCAGGAAGAGAAGGAAGACGTCCTGGTGATAAACTACACCAACTGATGGAGGCTTGAGAGCATAAAAATTGCAATCAGAAGAAACCCTAATATGAATCTAAATGCTTACCGTGTCGCGATTGAAGAACGCTTAGCTGTAGTAGGCGGTGGGCTCTTAGGGTTCTCGTAGACCAAATCAGAAACATGAGGGAACTCTGTGTTTATCTATGTGTATATAACAACTGTATAAGGAGGTTATGGGCGACGTGGTGAGTGAAAACAGGGTTCCAATAGTAACTGCTAATAACTGCTTAAATAGCAGTTAAAAATGTGAGTTTAAGTGGCTGAGATTTAATCTCAGCCAAATCTAATGGTGGAGATTGATTTCAAAGGTAACTTCCACTTAATGGGTTCCATATATATATATAATTGCTTATACAAATCAACACTAGTTAATGACAAAATTGCACATCCTCATGACCCCATTTGCCTCTGTTGGGTCTACTGATAGAAACAAGCCAACTTAATTTCCAAATTCAAACACACCCACAAAACCCCCTTTCAAAATGTTCACTAACACTTCCCCAAGACCACCAAAAGTTTGAACTTTGAAGGTATCTTTATGCATTAGAACACCAAAACTTTTGAAATTTCTGGTAATGTAAGGTGAGTAAGCTAAAGTACTCTTTTTTATATCTATCTTAGTATTATAATTTATGGGTTTCTTGGAATTATCAACTAGTTATGTGTTTTTGATGAAATCTTGAAAAAGTTTGAAGCTTTTTGTAGCATTTCAGTCTGCTAAAATGCGCCTGACTAAACCCATTATTAAACAAGAATCTTTTTCACCTCCTATCCATCCTCCTCCTCCAAGCAATTCCACTTTGTTTGCTAAAAACATTGTGATAATAATAGTAGTAATGTTCTTCATATGTGGTGTGCTCCACTTTCTTGTGAGGTTTATCTTAAACAAGATAAGATTATCCTTAAATCCTCATCATGAATCCAGAAGATTTCAAGAAAGCGGTGATGGTGAAAGTGTTAATGATGCTGCTATCTATCAAAGACAGTTGCAACAACTCTTCAACTTACATGACTCTGGGTTAGATCAGTCTTCCATTGATGCACTACCAGTGTTCAGTTACAATGAACTAAAGGGGGGGTTTAAAGAACACCACCATTGTGCTGTTTGCCTTTGTGAGTTTACTGAACATGATAAGCTGAGGTTACTTCCAGTGTGTAGTCATGCTTTTCATACTCATTGTATAGACACTTGGTTGTTGTCAAACTCAACTTGTCCTTTATGTAGAGGAAACCTTTTTACTCCTGGGTTTTCTGTTATAAATCCAGTCTTTGACTTTGACTTTGACTTTGAGTTTGACCATGTTCATTCAAGAGAAGAAGAAGAAGAAGATGATGATGATGATGATGATGTGGTTTCTGGTAATACCAATGAATGTGAAAGGGTGTATCCAGTTAGACTTGGTAAATTTAGAGCCATTGATGGTGAGAAAGAAGAAGATAAACAAGAGGTGGGGCAGACTAGCAATGGGAATAATAATAATCTTGATGAAAGAAGGTGTTACTCAATGGGATCTTATGAGTATGTGGTGGCAAACTCAGATTTACAAGTGGCATTTTGTGGTGATAAGGGTAGGAATGGAAACATTGATTTGAGAATTCAGAAAGATAAGATGAATGAGGGTACAAATGGTAAGGAGATTAGTAATGGAAGTAAAGGTGAGAGCTTTTCTGTTTCCAAGATTTGGCTTTGGTCCAAGAAAGATCATCATAAATTTCAAGATTCTTCAACAAACACATGGTCATATCCTCTCTCAATGTAACGTGTCATTATACAAGTCAAATTATATCACATTACATGTATTTACTTCTTGATTTTGAATCCCATATGTTTAATCCTAGTTGAGTAAGTGTTATAGGACCGCGTTTAACACACGTTGTCTTACAATTAAGCAAACATAACATAAAATGTTGGAACATAGAACCAAATGGATTAGTACGCTGACTTGTATTGTATGTGGTACTATTTTCAACATGTGAAAACCACTTAACATTCTCTTGAGAATTAATTACAAGGGAAAACATAGGTGGGATCCATGAAAAGATGAGTGACATTCATGATATTAGAAACAAAGAGTTGACATAAGAGTAGCACTCAAGGCTTGTGGGGTAATCATATAAGGATTGAAAGAAATTCTTCAACCACGAGCTTTTATTTTCCATCCAAAAATATTGACTTTGTCCCCTGCTTTCTTCAACACTCAATTACTTGGTTATTAAAAAAAAAAACAGCAATTACAGAGATTGATAACAACTTAACAAGCATCTAATGTATGCATCACTGATGTTAAAACTTAAAAGTATTAGCATCCAACAACATTAGACCTCTTGGAACATGAAACTTGTATAGACATGCCTCTCAATGTCAATTGTTTGTGGACTTCTGATTCGGGTCACTTTTAAAAGTCAACATTATGGATATATGGTCAATGGTTACTAGTCTTATGAAAGAAATGTTTGTGTAGTTTGAATCAATGTTTTAAAATCCGGTAAATACCGCCCGGTTATACCGGTATTACCGTTTCCAAATGTAAATCCGGTACGAAACACCCCGGTAAATAAGTGAAACGACATAAGGTTTGTACCGGCGGTAAAATCCGGTATACCGGTTTGAAACGTAATACCGGTAGCGGCGCAGGGTTATTTTAGTTTGGGTTGTTACTTATTTTTATTATATATGTTATTTATCTTACGTAATTTTTATATATTATGATTATTCGTAACTAAAAGTTCTTATTTAATATTGTATGAAACGAAAATAGTTATCCTCTAGTTGATGAGGATGGCGATAATAGTGAATTTCATCTTTTATGCGATCGTGAACTTGATGTATTCCAAATGGCTTAAACATATCGTACATTTTCATTTAAAAGAGCTTGTTGGAAAATTGAATGATTTTCAATTATCTTTTGTATTATTTTTTTATTATGGATTTACTTTTGGATTATCTTTTAATATGTAATTATGCATTTTTGGATTAACTTTTGAGTTGATGTTGTAATTTATGAATTATAGAGTTAGTTAGTCAACTCGGTTGAACTGCTCGGTACAACCTGGTTCAACCGGTTTAACCAGTTTTTAGCCTAATCCGGTTTGATTTAAAAACCGGTTTTTAAAACATTGGTTTGAATAAAATGTAAGAAATACGTTTAGTGTTAGGACTTTGGACCAAATCCATTATAGGCGTTATACGATGACACCTAATTATGATTATCTTATTATTTGACGCAAAGCGGAAGCAAATAAATTTAAAAAATAATTTTTGAATAACTTTTATAGAGTAACTGAATGATAAAACCAATACAATCGGGTGCTCTTTTACAGGGAGTATTCTAAATTTGGGAGGTTTGCCAAATTTCCGAAATTACAAATTGACTGATAATTATTAAGATTAAGACCATAAATAAATGGGTAAATTAGGCTATGCGGTATGGTAGAGGCTTATCCTTGGAGGATGACCCGACACGTAAGCGGCACCTCATAGTCCTTGGAGGATGCCCCTCTAAGGATGAAACCATGGAAATGGAGGATGTGTCTATCCCACCAACTTTATTTATTTATTTTTTTAACTTCATCTACTTTTTTAACATTTATTAAATAAGATATAAAAATAAATTCATTAATTAATATTAAAAAACCAAACATTACATAAGTTAAAAAAACATAACCTAAAAAAATAAAAATCCTACGAACTACCCCACGTTTTGATGATTCTTTCTTGCATTTTTTTAAAGTGGCTCGCTTTTCTTCGGGATAATTTTCAACATCGGCTGTCATTATGTCCCATTCTTTTAGTTCGTTTTTTTCTTTGTTCAACCGAACATTTTCTTCCACCACGCGTTCCTTCGCCTTTGCCTTTTGGGCCGTGACCTCCGTGGTTGAATTGGATTTGGGCCATAAACGCCTCCATCTTGGAATCGCCCCTCTTTGCGGCTTGTTTTTTTTTTTTTTGTAGCCGCCTCCTTTTTTGATTTGTCCCGGCCCGTGGGACGTTTCTCCTCTCGTACCGCGTACTCTTCTTCGTCAAATTCGGCCTCGTCATTTATATTAATTTGACATCGTGCGTCCGAGCCCCTGGCATTAAAACTACCGGTCTCTCTGAGGTTTTTTGTTGAACGGGTTTCGCATCATCATGTTTTGTAACGATTGCATTTGTTGCATATTCGAAAAGGCGTTTGAAGATTGTTGAAAACCCGCAAAAGTGTTGACAGAAAATTGCGAGAAAGCGTTCGGTTCCATTGACGGATAGTAGCCGGGCACCAAAAAAACGATCGGGTTTGGGTTTGGATCCATTGTAAAAAGTAGAAGAATGTTTATAAAAAAGTAGAATAATTTATAAAAAGTTGAGAGAGAGATGGGGTTGAAGTGGGTAAAAAATGGGGTATTTGGATTGTATTTATAGAAAAGTTTGATGAATTTTTGGTTAATTTTGAATATGGCCGTTACTTTTTGAAAAAGGAAATTAAATTATTTTTTTTCAACGGTAAAAAAGGCCAACGGTCCCTTTTTTTTGTCTTCACATGCCCGTCGACATCGTCTTAGGGGCGACGAAAAGGACGACGCGGGGGGGGGGGGATTGGTGTTTGGGTCAGCGATGGGGCAGGCCGAGCCCCATACCGCCTAGCCTTATGCTCCCCGTAACTCCAATCGTAGCCTAAGTTATGTGTGTTTGAAGTTTGAAATCTTTCTGTCATGTTTCCCTTTATGTTGTCAGCTCTTGGGTTACTCTTTATCATATGTTGTTAACATTTGGATTAGCTAAAGCTTAGCCAAGTGTGTGTGTGTGTGTGTGTGGGGGGGGGGGGGGGGGGGATATTCCACGGTCCTCCCAACCGCCGAGGGGGGGGGGGGGGGTTACTCTTTATCATATGTTGTTAACATTTGGATTAGCTAAAGCCAAGTGAGTGTACATTAAAATCAGAGCTTGAACGAAAACTCAGTGTGAGCCGAATCCTCAACTTCCAGTTTGACAATTTTAACCTCTCAACTATCATTGATCGTTTGACTTGTTTAACAACCGTTTACGATCTTTGTTTAATAAAATATGTAAGTCATATGAATAGCTAATGATTATCACAACAACAACAACAACAAAAGCAAATCCAAACACTGCATACTACGGTGGGCTTTGTTACAACTGATTATTTGATTTTGATTCTCCGAATCATGTGATCACTTTCAAAACGCAATGTCAAACACTCCATAAGCCAAGATCTTTATTGAATTTACACAATGCCGTACGAAGCAGCATTCTGTTAAAACTATGATGCTTTTCTTACAGCAATGCAGCTGCAACAGTTCTTATTATTCTAATACAACATATGCCATGCCTGGCCAATTTAAAATAAGTTCCCATTCATTTTGATTATTTGGGCTTCAATAGTCAGTTTAGGAGTAGCTATAAGAAAAAGAAAAAAAAAACGGACTCTAACTTTCTCATTATTACTTTTTTAAAATTTCATTTTCTTCAAAATATTTTGATGTTAAATATTTTAGTGTAATCGGGATTAACTTGATGACCAAAGGGAATTATAATATAGCTCGAACAAGTTAGGAGGTGCGGGAATGCACGCTTGTTCGAGTTGTTATAATTCCAAGTATTCGGGCAGAGGCCCGAATGAGGGTTCCAAGGGGGCAGCGCCCCAGGGAGCAGGGTCCAAGGGGCGGCAGCCCCTGGCGGGGTCTAAGGGGGAGAGCCCTTGGCTGAGGTCGAACTTTATGCAAAATGCCTTAGGGTGGAGGGTATAATCCTCGGGGACTTGTGCGGTGAGTAGAGTCACCGAATCGGTGACTATACCTTGTGATTGTGGGTGAGTGTTTGAGTTGGAGAGAGAGTAGGAATTCAGTGAGTGTTTACCGAAAATGGTGAGAGAGAGTGATTGAGAAAATGGTGGGTCCCAACCCCTTTTAACCAATCACAATTTTTTTTTTATTTTTTAACCTACTCAAACACCCTAGGGTGATTGACTATACCCTCTGATTGAGTGCAAAATGTGGAGTGGAATGGGAAGTTGACATGGCATAATATTATTGGGTAGGATTTCACTCAAACACCCTAGGGTGATTGACTATACCCTCCACCCTTAGAATTTTTTTTTTTTTTTTCTAAAATTTCGTAAGTTTTTTGAGACAAAAAATAAAGGCAGTTAAGGCAATTTATTTAAAATTTGAATTAAAATTGCCCAGAGGCAGTTATCTGCAAATAATCCGTAAATTCGTAGATACAGTTTTTGATCTTCTTCCTGGTTCATTACGAATTTACCACAAACATACTGTTGTTCTAATTCTCGAAATTAGAGTTGTATCCGATTGAATTATTCGGTAGAACCACAAAAATAATTTAATCTGAGAGTGATTACACGCCTCTCTAATCGTCCAATTTCATAAAATTCCCCAACAGATCTTTATAAAAAAAGGAAGACAAAGACAATAATAATAATAATGCTAATAGTAGCAGTAAGTGATAGTATTTGATTAACAACAAAGAACCGAAGATCACAAGACATTCTTGATCCCACATGTAGGGCTGTTCAAATTGCTCGTCGCTCGCTCGCCGCTCGTTCGGAAATTGCTCGTAAAATGCTCGTTCGATTTAACGCTCGGTTGTAAACGAGCCGCTCTGCTCGGTTCGGTTTGTAAATGAGCCAAGCATGAGCAAAGGTCCGCTCGGCTCGGTTCGGCTCGAATTATTATTTTAATTATATATATATACACATACATCTATAAACATGTATATACACATATATATGCACATATATATACACAAATATAAATTATACATATATATATACCCACATACACCTATATGTATACACACACACTTACACATACATATATATTTAACTATAAATTAAATTTATAGTTTTATATGTACCAATCTATTAGATTTTGGTCAACTATATACAAATTTACAACTATATATATACGTACTAGCACAACCATGCCAATAAAAACTTAAAATCAAAACTAAAAGTTAAACCCTAAACCAATAAACGACAGTCCATTCATCGCCTCAATGTTTCATGTCGTTACCCTAAGTCGATCTTCTCCTACTCTCAACGTAATTGTTCGTGCAATATGATCATCGCCTCGTCAGCCACAACATTGTTATTCATAAGAAAAATATTTTGCCATGAAATGTGAATGTTTTTAAAGACATAAAAACTTGAGACCCAACATTGTCACTATCTCTCTCAGCAAATTTAAATTGGGTGACACGGTTGTCCAAATCGCTCGAACTTCGCTCGACGCTCGCTTGGAATTTTTACTGCTCGAAAAATGCTCGCTTGATTTGATGCTCGGTTTTAAATGAGCCGCTCCACTCGGTTCGGTTTGTAAACGAGCCAAGCACGAGCAAAGGTCCGCTCGGTTCGGCTCGGCTCGTGAACAGCCCTACCCACATGCACATTTTTAATTTAATTAGCATTTAAAAAAATATACCACCCACCTAACTCATGTAGATACACCACCCTAAGATATTATTTATCTGAATTATTGATTGGCCCGCCAAAGTAATTTTTGGCTTTATTCAAGTCATGAAAACCATGATTTTAGGGTATTGTTTAGATATATAATTTCAAATAGTTCACTAAAGCAACTTGTTAGAGCTCTCATCCAAACCACCAAAATCTGTGTGAGGGGTTTTTAAAATATAAGAAGTATAAAAAGTGGTTGTGAGTGGAGGAGAGAGAAAATGTTACTGTTCATCTGTATATTCGGGGGGACACTGTTCACCCCCTATACTTTTTTAATATATATTGAAAGTGGTTGTGAGTGGAGGAGAGAGAAAATGTAATATATATTGAAAATGAGAGAGAAAAAATATTTGTTTTTAGTGGAAATATATTGATATAGGAGTTGTTTTTTAGTGGAATGTATGTATATTTTTAGTGGATTGGATGTGAATGCTCTTATACCTCCTTTAAAATAATCAGATCAGTGTCAACCGGTCAATGACCCGCATGTGTTTATGACATTTAGACTGTGGGGTGGGGCGTGGGTTGGGGCAGCGGTTTGGGCTCAACGCTGGGCAAGCGTTGGGCATGGCGTTGCCCCTTTGGCGTGGGGATTGAGCCTAGTGGGGGGGCCGGGTGACATGGCTGGTTTTGGTTGGTTGGTTCGATCTAGCCGTTGGGGGTAGCCGTTGCCAAACCAAAAAAAAAAAAAATCCACATGGCTGGCCACACCAAGCTAAGCCACGCCACACCACACCCCTAGTTTTTGACTATTACCTTGTGGATCCCACCCTCGCCACGTGTCAAACAATGCCCCCAACCAAGCCCCTCCACACTCCATAGTCTTACACACCTCAAAAAAAAGTGACTAAAAGCTCTTGTAAGTCATGCCTACGTGACAATGACGTGACAGCCACCTTTTTACTTTTTGATGAAACCATTACACATGATCTAGCTTAAACAACATGCCTAAACAAAGAAACAACATATTTTTTCTGCAGGAATTTCATATTCACTTCTCATAATGGCAGCTTCTTACAGATATGACCCCCTCCAATGCTGCACCATATATGATATATAAGTTCTATAACATCTACTACTATACCCTTACAACATTGCAAATTTACTTATCACAATCAAATAATTTCCCAATACCCATGTTTTATCGCATCAATCACCACGAGCAAAACCACGAGAGCGTGACCGAACCCTACCACGATGATCATAAACTGAATTTCCATGATCTAATGGCTTTATGACCATTGACTCAGCTTGTTCTTGAACCGCTCCGAACACAATCTCTTTGGTTTCCTCTCTACTTTGTTCATAGTACGTTTGCGGCATGGAAGAATAATATCTGTTGTGATGCTGCTGCTGCTGCTGTTGCGGTGGTGGTGGTGGTTGTTGATAATTGTGGTCCCACCCGCTGTAAAGATGGCGACTTTGACGAAACTGTTGTATTTTTTCATCGTTGTTTGTCATAAACGGGTATGTTTTTTTAGGAGTCGGGGTTCGGGTCTCTATAGATGGGGGAGCCTCGTCTCCGTCTTGGATCACATAGCTATCCTGAACGGGCCATGAGTTTGACACGTATCTGTGGTCTTGGTGAAACGGCGGTTGGTTTTGGTACGGATAGTTGACTTGTTTCTTTTTGAAGCCCGGGAAGACATTCGACAAGATTTCTGAGAATGATGACGTGGCGTTGGCCATGAGTTTCCCGAGAGATGCAATGAAACCTTCTTCTTGTTTTTCGGGCTCGTTTTCTGATGGAATTAGTGGCGGCCTCAGCGATGGTTTCTGGTATGGTGGCATTGGAGCGATGTTTGGTTTCATTGTTGTTTGAGATTCATCCTTAAAGAAATTAATCATTAGACAGGTCTAATATGAATATATGATCACCGATTTTTAAAGAACGTATGTTTTAACGGAGTCAATAACCTAGAACTTACCACTTGATTGGAAATCATGCTACCAACTCTGCGTTGCAGCAACGCAAGCATGTAACCAAAAAAGCCTGCTGCAACCAAAACCGCAATCCCTGCAACAATGTTTTATAAACTATTAGTTATCTCAAGGAGTCAAACGATTATCATTAAACTATGTGACACATTCAAATGGATATTAATTTACCAATAGGGAAACCGCTTCCATACTGATAAGCACAATCATCAAACGGTAGTTGGATCTCACGGATGGCTTGGTTTCCTCTGTCTATAACAAGAAGAGAACAACTACTTCCAATGTAGACAACATCAAAATCATTCGAAAATCTAGCATCTTCACTTGGCCCATCTACATGTCCCCCACGGCCCGATTTCCCACCTCCCGCAATTGTCGTCACGCCTATACCAAAACAATATACGCTTAAGAAAAATGCCATTGTTCGACACCACTTAGTTTACGAAACAAAGATGTTAAATAACGAGAAAAGTGAATAACCTGTATCACTTATTTTCCTAATGGCCATGTTGTCGGTATCTGCAATGTATATGTTTCCTTTGTCATCAACCGTAAGGCCTTTCGGGTGGTTCATTTTAGCGTCTCTAAGCCTCCCGTCTACATGCCCTGAATACCCGTCTGCCGACCCGGCGACCAATTTCGGTCTACTATCTGAACATATCCACATTGATTAATTACAGTACATCAAACAAAGGAAAAGCGAATCAACAATCAAACCCAATTTTACACATACAAACACACAAGAAGATGATAGTAACTTACAGAGAGACAAAGAGGAAGAGATCTTGTAGAGATTGCTATTAGCAGAATCAAGAACAAGAAGCTCCCCATTAGGCAAAACCTCAAGAGCATGAGGCTCAATCCCAAGTTTACTTCCATCAAAAACTGTATCAACACTGTATCCACTCTCAAATTTCATCAATGGCCGCCCGCTAATCGCTACAACAACAACAACAAAAACCCACCCACAAACGAAAATCAACAACAATTAAAAAAGCAACATAAGAAAGAAAGAAAGAAAGAAAGAGGCATTGATTACATGTTTTGGTAGTGGGTGTGAGGGAGGAAGCCCATTTGATGAAAGCAGAAGCAGCATTTGAGAAAAGCCCATTAACAATTCCTGCAAAAAAGTGAAATTAGAATGCAACAATTGCAGCAGATCTTATGATGAAATGTGGGTAGGTAGTTACTTGGAGGAGGAGGAGCAGCTGAGGATGCATCGAGTAAGAGGAAAAGAGAGAGTGAGAAAACGAAGATGATTTTTACGAGCTGCATTGCAAAGGTGAAAGAAAGAAACCCTAATGAAATTTTTTAGTGAAAGGGGAGGGAGTGTGAAAAATAATTGGAAGAAAGAAGCGGGTGCAAAGGACAAGAGATGAATGATCAGAGGGAAGAGAAGGTAGGGGCCAGTGCTGCTGCTGCTGGTGGAAGACACTACTTCTACTTGTAATATTATTTAATATATATATTTTCTTCGAGACTGGTACGAAACGCTTTAGCGGTATCCGATGGCTTTTCCTAGAGAAGATCGTCGGTTGAAGTGTCGTTTGTAACAAAATGACATGTACAGGCCTTGGGTTTGATCACAATCGGCCTTTCGGCAATGAGTGTCCCCTGGAATTGGTAACGCGCCAGGCCATCACCGTTGTCTGCGATCGCGAGGGTGGGTGGTTTTTGCCTACGGATGTATCCGGGTGGCTGGGCTTTTTGTTTGATGTTAAAAAAACATGAGATTTAGTAGTATTTTAATTAAAAAAACCAAACAATTATGGTTCATTGATTCACTTAAAAACACCATGAAGAGATATGGTACCGAACCTGTTAATCCGGGTTGGGCATGACCTATTGGATCCGGATCCTGTATCCAAATTGTGTTGGAAGTAATGTGGAGCTCTGCTAACGTAGAAAGTCTCGTGAAACGTATGAACATATGGCCACCAATTAAAGAAGAGATGTCATTAGCAAAACGGTTATGCCCTCGCCAATCTTGACGATGTAATAATACATAGTATATAAACTAATGACTTTATGAGAATCATGTCATTCAATCTCTCTTGACTCTTTCTTTTATATACTTATTTTCCCCGATGATAAACAAGTGCTTATTTCCATGCTGAAGGGTGATCACAAGGATTCATGTGACGAGGGTAACCGTGATACTATTTTGTGTGACGGGTCATTGATTCTTCGCACGCCTAATGATATAAACAAAAAAAAGGTATTTTTTTTTTCAATGCAAGTTAAACATGCTTAAATCTATTATATAAAATGTTGTATGTAAAAATTATTTTGACATGATTTTGGTCGGATCGGATCTAAATGAAACATGATGTCTATTTGAAGACATGTAAGACAACTTTAACATATGGATGAATTTAATTTAATGATTGATTTATCTTTGTTTTATAAGAATAATAAAAAGTGGTTTTTCCTACAAAGTATTATGTTGAATTGAATGTTATTTTTTTTTTTTCCTACAAAGGTTCTAAAAAGTTAAAGTTAAATAATTTTGTGGTTGTCATTTCTTTGTTGGTAGCAACTAGCAAATCCTATCTAACATTTAATGCCACTGGTATATCTGTATTTTCATTTTTTTTTTTTTTGAAAGTTTGTTTCAGGTCATATTCCATACCATACAACCCAGGTCATAAATAGGGAGGGCAATTATGTAGAAAAGATAAACCCCATTCTTGTTGAAATGAATTGAATTGAATTTATTTTATTTTATATTTTGTATAGAGTAAATTGTCAAAATGATCCCTGAGATTTGGTCATTTTGTCATTTTTGTCCAAAACTTAAATCTTTTAAATCTGGGTTCTTGTGGTTTCAATTTTGTTGTCATTTTCATCCAAAAGCAAAATCTGGTCAGATTTTTCAGTTAACATCAAACTTTTTTTGTCTTTTTCATCTCTTTTAATGAAAGGCAAAATGGTCAGATTTTTTTAATTTGTTATAATAAAACGTTAAAAGACTATTTTGCCTTTCATTAAAAGAAAGGAAAAAGACAAAAAAAAAAAAAAACTGGATGTTAACTGAAAAATCTGAGCAGATGTTGATTTTGGATTACAATGGTAACAAAATTGAAATTACAAAGACCTAGATTCAAAATGTTTGAGTTTTAGACTAAAGTAACCAAACATTAGGGACCATTTTGATAGTTTACTTGTAAGATTAAATATATTATGTATCAATATTTAATCTATAGCCATCATAATCATTTACATTATAGAGATCAAAATATATTAGAACCTATTAAATAATTAGTTGGTAATTGTTGATGGACCATATTACCCTTATTAACTAATTAGGTTTCCTCCTGGGTGCTTATATAAGGAGAATCATGTGGAGGTTAAGGGGTTACTCAGTTACACAATTACACACACCCCATTAGCCATAACATCATAAGTTCGGCCTCCTCTCCTAGCCGATACCCCTTTTCGGTTTTCTAAGTCCCCATCATCAGTCAGCACCCTAAGGAGGAACCAGATCACGATGACAAGCATGTCGAACTCCATTACTGGATTCTCCAACGCACTGTCTGCCATAACAGGTATGTTTTATTGTTTTCCTTCATGTACAAACAGAACTGAACCAACATGTGGTATCAGAGCATATGTTGATTAGTCAGTTCTGTTTTTCGTATCCATAATTCTGGGATTGAAACTTGGAAAACGGAATTTTTGAAACCGTATGAATCTAACAGCCGGTTTCGAGTCGGTCATGTCCACTCGAGATCATTGTTTTTGGAAAAAGATTAATCATATGTTCATTCGGAATTAACTGGTTTATGTTTTAGCCGAAATCTGTTTAGAAAAATTATTAAAATTCAGGTTTCGGGTTCCAGAATTTTATGTTTTAATTTTTTAGGGTTCATCATGTTCTTGGAAAAATTCGAAGAATTCTGTTATGTTTTGGAATGTTTTAGGATTAATGGGTGTTTTTTTTCCATGTTTGATCTAATTTTATCTTTTAATTTTATTCGAAACTGTTATTAGATAAACAGTTACCATTTTTTCGAAATATGTTGATAAAATTAGATCATCTTAAAACAGGAAATAATATCTCATAATCCCTCAGATTTCGAATTTTCAGTTACGTTATCACAATTAACAGCTGTTGACAGGAAGCTTCGAGATCATCAGATTACGACTCGAGACCATCAGTCTCGACTCGAGACCATAGGGTCTCGACTCGAGACCATAGGGTCTCGACTCGAGACCATAGGGTCTCGACTCGAAATCATCAGGTCATTAAAACCTTCACAACTCGAGACCAACAGATCTCGACTCGAGACCATAAGGTCTTGACTCGAAATCATAAGGGCTTAAAGGTCTCGACTCGATGTATCATTAATCAGAATCAGATAATGTTTTGCAAAACCAAAATAGCTTAACTTGAATGAGCTTCTGATGTATCATTTCTGGCCAAAGCTGACTTGATACATCTACTTATCATTCAAGTATTACGAAAGCTATGTTAAGTGTGCATCATAAGCATGAATGTTTTAATATCTGGCCAAAGCTGATTTAATTATTTCATAGATGGCATACTTAACAAGTGCATAACTAAAGTGATTGTTTCAATTTCTGGCCAAAGTTGATTTGTTACAACCACTTTGCACATATGCTTAAATGATTACACTTCTGGCCAAAGCTGTTTTGTTTTCGTTTAAGTAGAATTTTTTAACTAAGTCTATTATTTTGATGTTAGTAATAGACATTATCACAGCTTCAAAATGTAAAATGGTCATTATTTATGCCTGCCTTAGTTTAACGTGCCCTTAGATCACATTAGGACTTCTTCCTTAGTATCATAATTTTGCTCATCTTATTTCCACTATCAGCGCCCAATCAGGGAATTCCATCTTTGACTGGTGATAACTTTGCTGCATGGAAGGATGCTCTCATGCTTACGCTTGGGCTGTTGGATTTCGATTACGCTCTTAGGGAGAATAAGCCAGCGGACCTTACCACTCAGAGTACTGCTGCTGAGCAGATACTTCATGAAAAGTGGACTAGGTGTAACCGCATGTGTCTCATGTTTATGAAGCAGTCCATAAGCAATGCTATCAGGGGAGCTATTCCTGATTCTGAAGATGCTAAAACCTACTTGGCTTCTGTGGAGGCGCAGTTCAAGGGGACGTCTAAAGCACACGCTAGTACTCTCATTCTCAAGCTGGTGACGACTAAGTATGATGGGAGGAGCGCCATTCGCGAGCACATCATGATGATGAATGACATGGCCAATAAGCTGAAGGGGCTGGAAATGGAACCAGTGATGGTTTCCTTGTTCATTTCATCATTACTTCGCTTCCTTCGTCCTTTGAAGCATTCAAGATCAATTACAACACTCAGAAGGACAAATGGACAATGAGTGAACTGGTCGCTATGTGCGTGCAGGAGGAAGAGCGTATGAGGATGGATCGCCATACTGATGTTGCAAACTTCACTACCTCCAATTCTAAGAAAAGGAAGAACAATTATCAGAGGAAGGATGCTTCAAAAGTCCAAAGGCCTAATCCTAACTCTAATACAAGTGCACCTTCCAGCTCTAAGAACTCCTTAGGCAGTATCCGCTGCAAGTTCTGTAAAAAGACAGGACACATGCAGAAGGAATGCCCTGACTTTAAGGAGTGGCTGGCTAAGAAAGGTAACGATTATTTTATGATACTTGAGTCCTATAATTTAAGTGTTCCTGCTAATTCTTGGTGGTTTAATTCTGGTTTTATGGTTCATGTTACCAATTCTACTCAGGGATTCCTTTCAATCCGGAAGCTGGAAAGAAACCAAAGAACGCTTAAGGTTGGGGATGATCGAGAATTAGAAGTGAAGGCCATTGGAACATTACAATTAGTTATGAAAACTGGTTTATGTATTAAACTTTATGATACCTTATATGTTCCTGAGGTAACTCGGAACCTTGTATCAGGACCAAAGTTAGACATGGACGGTTTTATTGTTTCCCATGGTCATCGCAAACTCTCTATCCTCTATGATTCTGTTCTTTATGGTACTGGTATTCTGGATGGTGGTCTCTATAGATTAGAACTAGAGGATAACTTTTCCAAATCTTTGTTGTCATATAACATTAATGAATCACTCACAAAGATGGAAGAGAAACGAGACTTAGAGACTTCATCCATGTTGTGGCATCAGCGTTTAGGCCACATTTCAAAGGAACGATTAAATCGTCTCGTAAAGGATGAAGTCTTACCTCCTCTCGATTTCTCTGATTTTGGAACATGTGTCAAATGTCTTAAAGGTAAAATGACATTAGCGAATAAGAAAGGTGCCACTAGGAGCTCTAATTTATTAGAACTCATTCACACTGACATTAGTGGTCCCTACCAAATCGCTGGCATAACAGGACATACTTCATTTATCACTTTTATTGACGATTATTCTCGTTACATGTACTTGTATCTTATTAAGGAGAAATCTGAATCTCTTACAACTTTTAAAGATTATAAAGCTGAAGTTGAAAAGCAATTAGATCGTCAGATTAAAGTTGTGAGATCAGATAGAGGCGGTGAATATTATGGAAGACATACTGATGTGGGTCAAGCTACTGGTCCATTTTATGAGTTTTTTAAGGGCCAGGGGATTGTGAACCAATACACCATGCCTGGTACACCTCAGCAGAATGGTGTCGCTGAAAGAAGAAACCGTACCCTTATGAACATGGTGCGCAGTATGTTAGCCAACACTAGTTTACCACTATTCCTCTGGACTGAAGCGTTAAAAGCAGCTGTTCATACACTCAATAGAGTTCCTTCTAAGTCTGTCCCTAAAACTCCTTATGAACTTTGGACAGGAAGGAAACCGAGTCTTAAATATATGAAAGTATGGGGCTGCATTGCTGAAGCAAAACTTTACAATCCTTTCCTAAGGAAACTTGACCCTAAAACAGTTACCTGTTTCTTTATCGGGTATCCTGAGAACTCTAAGGGTTATCGTTTCTATTGTCCTTCCCATGTCACCCGTATTGTTGAAACCAAGCGTGCCGCGTTCCTGGAGGATTTCAAGGTCAGTGGGAGCAGTACCAACCCTTACGAAGAATTGAAAGAAGTACAAGACGCGGGGGGGAGAGACTCGTCGCTTACCATTACTCCGATTACTCCTCTTGTACCCAATGGAACTACTGCACCTGAAGCTACTACACCAACTCCAAATTCACCTCTACAATCAGAACCCATTATACCTCATGACGAAGGCACATCAAACGCTCAAAACCAAGACAACGCTGAACCCGATAATCCACTCAGGAGGTCATCTAGGCAAAGAAGGCCTACTAATTGGGATGATTATGTTACCTACCTGACTGAAATGGATCCCGGAAAGCTCAATGATCCTATCTCTTACAATGAAGCCATTAGCAGTGATCAGTCTTCTGAATGGAATAAAGCGATGATTGATGAGCTTGAATCCATGAAGAAAAATGACGTTTGGGATTTGGTAGAATTACCCAACGGAGTCAAACCCGTAGGATGCAAATGGGTGTTCAAAACAAAACTGGATCCGAATGGGAACGTTGAACGCTACAAAGCGAGATTGGTTGCAAAGGGCTACATTCAGAAAGAGGGAATTGATTATCAAGAGACGTTTTCACCCGTCTCTCGTAAAAATTCATTAAGGATCGTCATGGCCCTAGTAGCTCATTTTGATTTGGAGTTACATCAGATGGACGTTAAAACCGCTTTCCTTAACGGAGATCTGGACGAAGATGTTTACATGAAACAACCTGAAGGCTTTAAACCTGAGGGTCAGGAGCATCTAGTCTGTAAGTTGAAGAAATCCATTTACGGGTTAAAACAAGCATCACGTCAGTGGTATCTCAAGTTTGATGAAGTCATGAAGATGCAAGGTTTTATGAAGAATCAAGTGGATCAATGCACCTACCTCAAGATGAGTGGGAGTAACTTTACTATACTTGTCCTTTACGTAGATGATATTCTATTGGCAAGTAATAGTTTAGACATGTTGCATGAGTCGAAGCGGTTACTTTCGCATAACTTCGACATGAAGGATCTTGGAGATGCTTCTTATGTCATTGGCATCGAAATTCACCGAGATAGAAACAAAGGGATCTTAGGATTGTCCCAGAGGGCTTACATAGATCGTGTCCTTACACGATATAACATGCAACAGTGCAAACCCTCCGTCGCTCCAGTAGTTAAGGGAGATGTTTTCGGTTCATTCCAGTGTCCGACAACAGAGGTTGAGAAGGAGCAAATGAGCCAGATACCTTATGCGTCAGTAGTTGGGAGCTTGATGTATGCTCAAGTTTGTACTCGTCCAGATATCGCTTATATTGCTGGAATGCTAGGTCATTATCAGACTAATCTTGGCCTAGATCACTGGAAAGCAGCTAAAAAGGTACTTCGATATCTGCAAGGGACGAAAGACTATAAACTGACTTATAGAAGAAGTGATCATTTAGAAGTGGTGGGCTATTCTGATTCTGACTTTGCCAAATGCAAAGATGACAAGAAATCCACTTCGGGCTATATCTTTATGTTAGCAGGCGGCCCTATCTCATGGAAGAGTCATAAACAACAGTTGACCACAACTTCCACAATGATGGCAGAGTACATTGCTGTTTACAACGCAACCTGTCATGGAATGTTACTTAGAAACCTGGTCACTGGACTCAAAATTGTTAATTCCATTTCAAGACTATTGAAGCTTTACTGTGATAATTCAGCTGCCGTTAGTTTCTCGAACAGTAACAGTTCGACTGGAGCTGGTTTATATCTCGATACGAAATATCTATTTGTACGTGAACGTGTTGAGGAAAATAATCTTTGTATCGAGTATATTAGTACTAAGAATATGCTTGCGGATCCGATGACTAAAGGTCTCCCTCCTAAGGTTTACGAAGAACATGTTCGGAATATGGGATTTAGCAAAGACCTTATTTGAGCATATTGTACTAGCTTATGTTTATGATTAATGAAATTTCCTCAGTTTGATTTTGTATGTCTGTTAGAATATGTTCAACCGGTATAATGACATATAGACAAATAAAGTTACAAGTCAAACAAAGGGCTTACGCGTATTTTGATCATGATGATTAGGTTTTAAATTAAGGCTATAGTATGATTAATGGGGGTCCTGAGTCGCATAATGATTCAACGGCTGTATTTCTCTGCTATAGTACTTGTTTAAGGCTAAAATGAGTGTTAACTCCTGATCAGGCTTATCTAATACTCATAGTAAATGATTACTCGGCTAAGTGGGAGAATGTAAGATTAAATATATTATGTATCAATATTTAATCTATAGCCATCATAATCATTTACATTATAGAGATCAAAATATATTAGAACCTATTAAATAATTAGTTGGTAATTGTTGATGGACCATATTACCCTTATTAACTAATTAGGTTTCCTCCTGGGTGCTTATATAAGGAGAATCATGTGGAGGTTAAGGGGTTACTCAGTTACACAATTACACACACCCCATTAGCCATAACATCATAAGTTCGGCCTCCTCTCCTAGCCGATACCCCTTTTCGGTTTTCTAAGTCCCCATCATCAGTCAGCACCCTAAGGAGGAACCAGATCACGATGACAAGCATGTCGAACTCCATTACTGGATTCTCCAACGCACTGTCTGCCATAACAGGTATGTTTTATTGTTTTCCTTCATGTACAAACAGAACTGAACCAACATTACTCTTTTGTATATCTTAATTTAGCAACATTTTTCTTATCTTGTATTAGTTAAATAAATTCCGATATTTTGTCTTGTGTATCAAAGCAGCACCGGTAACTGCAAAGAACCAATATACTTTACAAAAGAGGTGTGCATGGGTCGGTTTTGTCCCAAAACCATAACCATAACCGGTCGGTTATGGCGGTTTTGGTTAATCGGTTTTGAAGATTATAGCTGGTCGGTTATGGGTAGTTAACCGTGAATTTAGATTTAGATAAAAATAACTCAATTTTTTTGAACCTGGAATAAATTATTATTACATGTTTTTATACATTAGTATATTAAATAGTATTACAAATACATATAATTTATAATATTAGTACCGAATATTCAAACAAGGTGATATGATATATTCATATACATATATTCAAATAAACATTTAACCAAAACGATATGAAATAACCCCTAAATACTAAAACCGTTCAATCAAAAACATCAAATATTTAAAAAATGGTGAAAAATCCTAAATCCAACTAAGATTTACTACATGTTGGTTTGGTTCGGTTATGGTAGGTATGGAAATATAGATAACCATAACCGACCCGCTACTTTCGGCTTTCAAAAAAACCATTAACAGACACACTGGTTTTTTATTTGGTTCGGTTTTTTCGGTTTGATTTTGTCGGTATTTAGTTATGGGTCAGTTAACTCGATTTTTCGTACACCCCTACTTTACAACCACCATACCAAATATAATATCAATTAAGAATTTTATTGTTTTTATAAAGCATGCTCTTTCTTTTTACGATATTGTGAAGTGATTTTAGAATTTGTATTTCTTAAATCTCACATCTTTGAAACCAACTCAACTATACGTTAGACACTATTATCGACACTTTGTATAACCGATGAGTATACATTTATCAAAAGAAGAGAGTCAACTTCGTGCATTATACATATTACATAGGTATATGATATATCACCTTCTATGGCTGCAAAAAGATCAAGCATGAGTGATAGTGGTCCTTCAATAAAATAAAGTAAAAGTGTTAGATCCACGCAATTTTTTAGATTTTATTAATTCAATTTTTTTAACGCCTTCAAAGATTTTGATTACTACAATTTATAACTCATATTTATACTTTGTTGCAAATGAAAATCATGAAAAATATACACAGGATATACAAATCATAGAAGAGATGATTACATATAAAATAACTAATTTATGACAAAACTAACATTATGTATTTGGAAGGTTTGGTTGAGAAAAAAATGTTGTCACATAGCGATACGTAGGCGCACTTCTTTTTTCACCTTGAAATCCCCAAAAGGTGTGTAGTGGAGGGTAGGGTTGTCCAAATCATTCGCCGCTCGACGCTCACTCAAAAAATGCTTGTACGATTTTCAGCCCGACTGTAAGTGAGCCAATCGGCTCGGTTCAGTTTGTAAACGAGCCAAACATGAGCAAAGGTTCACTTGGCTCGAATTATTTCTTAACTTATTGTGTGTATATATAGGATTAAGCTCAAGGAAAAACCCCTTCGAGTTGTGAGAACTTAGAGAACTCAATCTTTCTGTGCTCCATGTCCGGTGTGCACATAGCAGGGGCGGACCCAAGCCCACTTCAAGGAGGGCGGGCGCACCCCCGGGGAAAAAAAAATTAGTGTTAAATTCCGTCGAAAATCCCGTTCGCACCCCTTGGAATTTTTCGTCCGCACCCCTTGGATTTTTCGACCGCACCCTTGAACGCACCCCTTAGGTAAAAAGTGTTATCAATTTATATTTTAATTTTTTGGTAAACTCTTATTTAAAAAAAAAATACTACCTAAATTATATATCTTTTAATACCTAACTAACTAAACCCAAATACCATACGTTTACCCACTTATAATTCCTAACTAGCTAGCCCACTAAGTCTTAGCCCATTAACCAAACCCAACAATATTTCAAACTATAATAAAATAATTTTCAAACTATAATAAAATAATTAAAGCCCAAAACCTTTAGAAATTCTCTCCCGCTCTCTCCCTCTCTTGCGTCCCTGCACTGCCAACGAACAACATCACCCAGCGACAACAGTCCAGCAGCCGGCGACCACCGTAATCAGCCACCATACCACCGTCGTTTGACACCAAATCTAACCGGAATTCGAACACGGGTAAGTTTCTTTGTATTTTGATGATTTTGGTTGATATTATAGGAGAAAAAAGGTAATAAAATTGTTAAATATGTTTGAAATTTTGTGTGTTTTGACGTTGTTTATGGTTTTTTAGATGATTTTTAGGGTGATTATGTTGTTTATATATTTTTAGGGTGATTACAAGTAACGTTATGATTTCTAGGCTTGAATAGTTGAAAATTAAAATTGAAACATTATGTTATGGAGCGATGAACTTATGTTATATAGAGAAAGAATTGTTTAAAAAATTTAGTTTTAAATGATGTTTTGGATAGATTTCAAAAAATGAAAACCCGTAGGGCGTCGACGTTTTAATTATGTTTGTAACAAAGTTTACATGTTTTTGATTATTATATAAATTTAGTTTGATATTCGTTTGTTTTACATGACCGACCCGACCCGACCCGATACGAACCGATATTTTTACTCATATACCTAGGGGCCTAAAATTTTTAAAAATGTTCCGCACCCCCATGGAAAAATTCCTGGGTCCGCCACTGGCACATAGCGCCATGATAGCACATAGCCTAATATATAGTAATACTATATATGGGATACTGGCTTTTTATAAGAAACGTTTAAGGGATATTTATAAGAAATAAGATAGAAGGGCAAATACGGGTTGTGCCGGTTCATCTTGGATGGGAGGCGAAGTTTTACTGATTATTCCACTGTCGTACCTTCGGGCGGGTGGTGGTTGGGTTTCCGCGCATCTGGGAGAGCCAAGGGGCTAGTGGCAGTGGCGGAGCTTGATCAAAAGTTTCGAGGGGGCGTAAAGTAATAGTACCCAAATTTTTTTTCCTATCGTTATGTTTCGGGTCGGGTTGGCTATTCGATTCAAGTCGGGTCAAATAATAATAGTTCCAAATAAAACAAAGTGTATATTTACCAAACTACCCATCATTTATATACAAAATTTATAAATATTTAGGATATACAATTTAGGAAAAATAATCGGGGGCGATCCTATATAATTTTAAAATTTTCGGACGAAAAATCGGAACTTATACACTTCTAATCGAAACATTGGGGTGGGCGGGTGCACCCTCTGACACCCACAATACTTCGCCCCTGGCTAGTGGCGGTCGAGTAGTCGACCTTGATCACAACACCCAGTGTCACAGTGGTTGGCACGTCGTTTCTTGCCGTTAAAAAAAGATAAAAGGGGCTTTATGGCAATGTGCCTAACGAAAAGGAGACTTGAGTGCTTCTTTTTGGGAAAGAAGGATGACAAAGTTAAAGGGTCAAGATTCAAATTATGGCCATGTCCAAAAGTAATCTAATTCTAGGGTCAACATCCATTTCTTTATATGCTCGTTATTTGTTTCAATATCTTGAACTTAACGCAACAAATGTAGTAATATTTTTAATCACACTAATGATGTTATTATTAGCTAACAGTCACTATTTTTCATTGAATCCTCCCTCTAGTTGTTCGAAGGATAGTGGTTGTTAAATGTACAATGTTTATGTATTGATCACTTGGATCCTAAAAAATATTAATATGAGTACACGATACGCTAAAAAGGCTTTAACGACTTCAAGGCTTCCTATAATATGAGTACATGATACGCTAAAAAGGCTTTAACGACTTCAAGGCTTCCTAATACATAGATAACTAAATCACTTTATGACTGATCAAACTATCTTAGTAATTCAATCGTTTTCCTTTTTGCCATTGTGCACATTGTCGTCTTTTACCATGTGTTACAGATTTTAGGTGGCAACTTGGACTTTTGAAATAAGTCGGATAACAAGTTGAAATGGACATTTGTATTACGAGTCGAGTTAGATTGGGTAGACTACCAACACTTTCTTCATGTCTTTAATTTTTGTGAAGACTTGAAATTGGACTTTTTGAAATAAGTCGGATAACAAGTTAAAATTGACATTTTTATTACGAGCTGAGTTAGGTTAGGTAGACTACAACACTTTCTTCAAGTCTTTAATTTTTGTGAAGACTTGAAATATAACACTTGAGATACGTTTTCTTTTACGCCAATTTCTTTATTTATATATATAAGCCGAATCAACCTAGATATAAGTAAATGAGACAAAATTGTGACACTTGAAACCAGAACAACATCTCTCCTTAAAATTCAAACCAAAAGTATCTAGGATTCTAGATGCCCTATATAAGTAAGCATTTGTAACTAGTATCTTAAAAAAAAAATCATTTTCTTTTTTCTTTTTTTTTCACTCCAACTGAAAACTGTACATGTTGCTAGAAGTATTATTATCTTAAAAAATGGTGTCAAATGTAATCTGAAATCGGGCAGTGTTACCAGGTTTTGGATCCGAAGCATTAGCAAGCCCTCCCAGCAATTTGATAACATCAGCAGTATCATCCAGGTAATATTTGGCTTTACTAGGTTTTTGTCCAACCGTACAAGCAAATATTTCCGGACTTGACGACGTTACAGACGCATTTAAAACCGTCCTCCGTATGCTTTCAAACATGTCTTCGTCTGATCTGTCATCCCCGATGCATGTTACAAAATCCGGGCTTTCTCCTTTTTCCACCATTCTTGATAGTATTCTCTCTGCAACTAATCCTTTCGTCACACCCTGAGGTTTGACTTCAACTATGTGTTGACCACGTTTGACCACAGCCGGTTCGTTAGCCAGCACGTTTTCTAAATGCACCACCAACTCCTTAGCTTGACACGAACCAAAGTCGGGATCGGCATCTTGGTGGTGCCAAACCAACCCACTTTCTTTGACCTCAATGCTCGAACCGTCAGTTGCTTCTGTATACAGTCTCATTACCGGTTCAGCAATCTCCTTCCACTCTAGATCAGTAGCCGGGATGCTCGACTCCCACTCGGAATTCCCACTCCATCTACAAAACCAAGATTAAAATTATTCGACAAAATTACATAGACAGTATGATGTTATATATATATATATATACACACACACACACACACAATACCTTGTGAAATACCCATGTTCAGCGGCTAGACCCAGCCACTCACAAGGAGCAAGCCACTCGCTTAACGAGCTTCTACCTCGTCCACTCACTATGAAAACCGTGTTTTTAGGATCATTGCAAAGTGTACTCAGAATGCTAATTAGTTCTTCACTAGGAGCCTTTACAATAGACGATTGTGGGACAAGTGTACCATCGTAATCAAGAAATATAGCCCGTCTGTTTGACTTCTTATACGCCGAAACGATATAATTAGGAGAAAGTTTTCTGAAACTCGGAGAAAGAGAAACGACTCGAAAACCAAGCCCGAAACCGATACCCCAACAACGTTTATTATAATGGTCTTTCGATGCTCTTTCTAAATCTTGCATGAAGATACGGGCCCAATAAGCGACATCGTGAGAGCTTACGTATTTATAGTGTTTTTCGTGTCTTAATTTCTTCTCTGAATCTTTCATTGTTATAGCGGAATTTATAGCTCCAGCTACAGATTCTATGTCCCACGGGTTGACCCGAATAGCACCGCTTAACGACGGTGAACACCCGACAAACTCGGAGACAACCAACATGCTTGACTTTTCCAAATGAGGCGAGTGTTGTCTGCAAACGATGTACTTATACGGTACTAAATTCATTCCGTCCCTAACAGCATTGACTATGCAACAATCAGCCATTGAATAATAAGCTGACTTTTCGTAACGCGCGACAGGACGGTCGATTAGAACCACGGGCTTGTAATCCGATGAACCATATGTCTCGTTGATTCTATTTACAATTAAATACGTTTCTCGTTTTGCTTCATCTACGTCTTTTCCTGTACTTCTTGCAGGATTTACAATTTGGATCAAAACAACGTTACCTTGTAGCACGGGGTTCATCTGTAACAGATACTCAAACGCGAGTAACTTAAGACTGATGCCTTTAAAGATATCCATGTCATCAACCCCTACTATCAGCTTTTTCCCCTTGAACCGTTGACCTATCTTGTTGACTTTACTTGATGTGATTGGAAGATTTAAGACGGATTCAAGCCGGCCCATGTGAATGCCCACAGGTAAAATTTTGATATACACTGTTCGACCAAAGTAATCGAGTCCGATATGTCCTCGTTTGGATTCATAATCCAGGCCCATCATTCTACTGCAGCACGACAGAAAGTGTCGTGCATAGTCAAACGTATGGAACCCGATTAGATCACAATTAAGAAGTCCTTTAAGAATTTCATCTCGTACAGGAAGAGTTCGATATATTTCCGATGAGGGAAATGGACTATGAAGAAAAAAACCGAGTTTGACCCGATTGTAACGTTTTCTTAAAAAGGTAGGTAAGATCATAAGATGGTAATCATGAACCCATATATAATCCTCATCCGGGTCCGCAACTTCCATAACTTTATCCGCAAATATTTTATTTGCGGATACATACGCCTGCCAGAGAAGGCGGTCAAACCGGTCAGCATGATCAGGGGAAATAGGAAGCATGTAATGAAAAAGCGGCCATAACTGTTGTTTACAAAAACCGGCGTAGAACTTTTTGTGAAGGTCATGAGGAAGAAAAGTGGGAACACAATTAAATTCTTCTAAAAGCTTCTGAGCGACTTCTTCCTGTTCGCTCGCATCTACTTCAACCTTGAGTGAACCGACATAGACAACGTCGGTTTCAGGAGAAAACCCGTCTTTTAGTTGCCAATAGAGCGAGTCTTCATCGAAACGGAAAGTCAACTTAAGGGTATCGGGATCACGCTGAATATGTAACGGTAACATATTTGTCACGATGATTTTTCTCTCGCGACAAGCAGATGAGACAGTATCTGAATCACCATCATCACAACCGTTGATAACTCCAGGTAGGGTCATGACCCGTGGAAGATTTCTTGGAGTTTGCGGGATATCCAGTAGTTTATCAGGAAAAAAATCCAAAATATTTGCACAAGATTTTGATGCCATTATCAGTTGAAAGAAAAGGATGCCCACAACACAAAAGGTATATCTTGTTCAAAGATCCTGAATAACATATTACAAAAGGGTAAAGGTGTGAGAAAAGATCAATTTGTAGTATGGCTAACTAACATTCAGATATTAATATTTCAATCATCCAAAGTAGGATATAACAAAATGCCAAAAATATAACTATATTTTTTTAATACAACTTAATGAACCAAAGACTGCATTTTCCATATCGTAAGACCCCCTGTAGTGGGGCGTGATATTTGGTTTTTTTTTCTCCCATAACGCCCCGAACACCACGACGGGCGGCGTTATGGAGGCTCTTTTGGTGGGTGGCGCTATGTGTGTTTGGTTTTCAAACTTTGACCAATCAAAAATAGTTAAGGGTTTTTATAATTAATTAAAAAAAGTGAAAATTAATAATTAGGTAATGATGGGTAGGGCTTTAGGACTACGGCTTAAGTGACATAAGGCCCCATAAAGCCCCTGTGTTACGTGGCACGACACGTGTCGCATACCGCCCACAAAGGGGCTTTATGACTACGGATGGCCTAAGCAACGAGAAATCACATGAAGCAAATGCAAGGAGAAACAGTTATTAACTCAAATAGGGGTGATTTAGCCCGAACAATAATACGGTTACTTTTGTAATTGTTTAGCTTGCCTGTGCTGTGATGATAACTGAAAATGCAACACGGATCTTCTTCTTACACTCTTATTAACGATCAACGATTTACTGCAAAAGAAGTCAATAGCTGGATATGTAAGTAAGTAAACAGAGCACGTATTATAATTAAAAACTTAGTGAAAAAAAAACGAAAAACCTTAACGAATTAGCGTGAAATCAATGGTAAGGGAAAAAGGACGATTTGGAAGTAGTAATCAATGGTGAGGGAGGGAGGAGATAGAGATAGAAAGTTGGGGTTTGTTTGTTGTTTGTTTTAGAGAGAGAAACAGGATAAAGTTGCCAGACCACTACTTATACTTAACCCTAGTTAGTTACTTTTCCACTTCTTAACCATGGTTGTTTCAACAGTGCTCTATCTTATTTACTCAAACTTTGTTACAAAGGGGCTATTTGTTTTCTGGGAGAGAGAAGGGCTTCTAGCCTTTTATGTCTACATTGCGTAGATTACGTGCAAACATTTAGGTTTGAGGACTGTTTGTTTTTTTGAAAACTTTTCATTTAAAAATCTCTGCGCATCCTCTTTTTACTGCAGATGTGGGCAAGGCTCTTCTTACCTCTTCTCCCATTTCCTTTAAGCCTGATATCACAAAACATAAAAAAAACCCTAACACACCACCTTCTCCTCCACCACTCTCCTCCATCCTAGCCGCCACCGTCAACCTCCCTTCTCCACGACAACCGCTGCTGCTGACCCCCCCCCCCTCCACTCCAGCTGCAGTTGCCGGCCTCCCTTCTCCAGGCCAGTCTTTTTCTTTAATTTATTATATGATTTCTTATGAATGCAAATTATTGTTTGCATTTAGTTCATTGCAGATATTGTTGATTCGTATAAAGTGGATAGAGCTTACTTACAACTATAGGTATATTGGGGCTAGCAATAGATATCTGTATAAGACACGGTTAAACCTGTTTACTGAAAAAGTATACTATTTGGTTTTTTACTTTTTTAAAATAAATTGAGTCAGGAGGCTACGATCTATCATCTCTTCTCCTTGGTACATAAAACATACAACAGTGTTATTAACATTAGATATAAAGTAGTTAAACAGGTTGTATTCATGTTTAATACTTGTGTTATTCGCGTCGTCAGGGACCTGTTAAACCCGATAAGACACGATTTGTCAGCCCTAATGTATATTTCGTTCCCTTAATGATTTGTGATGTTTCGTATTTGAGATAATAATCCAAATCTTGAATGATAAAGATGTGAATTTTTGGTGTTGTTTATGGGATTTTTTGGTGTTTTTTTTTTCCTATTTTAGACCATTCTTTGCACGCAGATTAAAACAAACAGTCTTTTTCTTGAAGACTGCAGAGGTTTGGTCCACCTCTTCTGTTACAGATGTCTGCAGATGTGGTCCACAGACTGCAGACGTTTTACCTGTGAAAAAACAAACATCACCTAAATTATTAACTTTTCTAAAAGAGTTAACTGCCATTTTCGTCTATGTGGTTTGTTCACTTCTGCCATTTCAGTCCAATTTTCCGATATGCGCCATTTTCCTCCCCGACGTTCTAGAAACGTGCCATTTCAATCCAAAAAGTTAACCCCGGTTAAAAAATGTGGATAGCATAGTGAATAAGACTACACCAAGTCTCCAAACACTATCCATGTTTGGAATGCACTCGTCTAGTCACGTCACTTGGTTGTTTAGATGAATTAGGCGATTTAGTTTATGCTATTAAGTTCACATTTCGAATAATCTAAGTCACCAAGTAACTTTCAAGTAATCAAAGTGGACAAACTACACCAAGTCTCCAACCATTATCATGTTGGAAGCATTCGTCTAGTTGAACCCACTTGGTTACTTGGTGAATTAGATAAACTATTTACATTCTTGTACTTATGTTTCATAACAATCCGAATCATCCATGTGATGATTTGTGCATTGGTGAACTATAGGGTTAATGGGTTCATGCATGACCATACTTGACAATCTATGACTTAGACACAAAATATGACTATATACATATAAGTATATTATCTAATTAGAACCAAACCATGATACCAACCAAAATCATGGCTGAATGTTATGGTAAGGTGGAACTTTTATCTTAGTTTTAAGCCTCCTAAATTTAGGCTTCCAATGAGTGCAACACTCAACACTAACAAAAAATGGTGTTCAAATGAGTATCTAAACAAGATATACTTTAGTGTATTTCATATTTACAACTTCCCGAATTCATTTCTGTCATCAAACTCCATGAGCTTACACACCTTTGCTTATCCTTTTAGGATAACTTCGGTGTTCCAACCTCCCAAACGCTCACTCGCTCTCGGTGGAATTAACTTCGCAAACCGTAAGTATACTTGACCCGTTTTCGCTTTAAAATCACTTTGGGTGTAACATGTATAATTTAGTAAACTCACAAAACACACACAATCAAACTCATGCAAACACTCAATCCACCAAACATGTTATTTATCATACGTTAGGTTTATACTGTAACGCCCTGCGTTTTCATACTTTCCACATTTAGATACCTTGCTTGAAATTCTAATTTTGGAAATCTTGTATTCTTGTAATTGTTTCCTCGTTTCAAGCCATTATAAATCCGAGACTTTGATGATAATAAAATTCGTTATTTCATACAAATTATACTTATAAGTATCGATTCATTATACATTTTATACATGCTTAGACGCTTTGCAATACTTAGGTTATACGTTACTAATGTCAAATGCATACGCGCAACCGATGCTCGACATACTGGTAGTCATACGTACTTGTTAACTATTAAATATATGGTTAAATAATAATAATAATAATAATAATAATAATAGTAATAATAATAAAATATAATAATAATAATAAGTTAGACATCAACTTACGTTGATGTTTGTTGTTACTATAAAAAAAAATTTAAAGAATATAGATGTTGTCCAAGCTAGCGATCGAACTAACCAAACATGTTCTAAATTCTTTTTTTTATTTTATTTAGACACCTAACACATGAGGCTTAATAGTAAATTATATGTGTATCTAATCTAATATATTGTATTATGTACAATACTTAATTATTTGTCTCAAAACAAAAGAAAATAGAAGGATAAGTGGCTGTCAACAGCCTAACTTACGACCACCACCTGTAGGTGGTATTTGTTCTTTTGTTTGTTTTAGCTACAACTTATCAACATTGATTTAAATAAATAGTTAGGTGAATTAATCAACATCACTTAAATAAATATATTATGCAAACTAAAAAGAAAGATTGTGGCTGATTAACAGCCATGTTCGGCCAGCACAACTATAGAGATTATTTATTTAGTTTTTATTAGTTTAACCCCCAACAACTCTATTAATTGCCAACCAACTTTAACCCTAATCCTTCCCTATAAATACCACTCTAATCCTAGCCACTTTTCCACTTTTGCAACACTCTAATCTCTCCCAAATCACCCAAAAACGCAGCTGAATTCTGAAGTTCGAGCAGATTGTTCAAGCTTCACGAAAATGAGCATAACTCATTCATTTCTTGTCCGATTTAGTCCATTCTTTTTCCTATGTGCTTGGATTGACCTTGGCTTCGATTCCATGGGTTTTTCACAGTAAATAAGTCCCTGGAACTCCGGCAAAAAGGCTCTAAAGTCCACTGATTGTTTTTGTTTTCATGAAATCTTTGTTAAACTTAACCAAACTTGAGTTTTCTCATCTCAAGCCTATGTCCTAATGCTCATAATCAAATGAATGGTTAGTTGGGCTTAAAAACAAGGTTGAGACACTTAAAAAAAGAGGATTAAACCTCATAAACTTTCTGTTTTAGTTAGGGTTCTACCCACAAGAAGTGTTCAAGCTTGAAGCTTGGTAAAAGTGTGATGGTTAGACTAGCTTGGGCATCTTTCATGAACATCCACTCACTTCTTGATGTTTTCTCATAGAATAGTTGTTCATTTTATTTCTTATGTAAAGTTCAAGACCTTCATTGATTGTTTTTACATCAAGTGTAGTGGTGAACATTGGAGGTACCTAAATGGGAGCTTGTTCTTCCTACCTCATGTATGAATTCTATGATACTTAGAGGTGCCTAAATGAAGACTTTAATCTTCTACCTCATGCTTGACATATATGATGTAATATACACTACGTAATACTTAAGTAACAACCAAATAATCGAACTCTTGGTGATGAACTAATGGACATTCGTCAAGCTAGTAGATTGCATCATCTTAGGCCTTGACAACTTGTCACGATTCTAATGGAACCTTGTTCCATGAAAACATTTTTTAAACTCTTTTAGAGTTTCATAGTGTCAAGAACAAGTGTCATAGGTGTTTGATGATTATTTTCATATGTTTATTTTCATGCTATTTAAACTCCAAATCCCTAGAATCATATGTAAACACCTCTTAAACTCCAAATCGAATACATGCAACTTTCTAGTCTCAACAACTTCGTCACTTTGGATAATCGAAAAGCATATGCAATTTTGTGAGTATACTCGAACCCATTTCTACTTTTAAACACTTTGGGTGCAACATGTATTCTATATTAAACGCACGTGACACTTGAAACTTATTTAAAACATACTCTATCCTTTTAAACATGAAACATGAAACTTGTGATACTTGAGACTATTTTGTGCTATGTGAACGTTTAATCCCTGTGTGTAGTTCCGACTTAACAATAGTAGCGCTATAGGAGTAATGCACCTCCCCGTTAGTCTTTGGGGTATTGTTAGGAGGAGACATATCAACCTCCCGTGAAACTTTGGGTTAGGTACTTAAACGCATTGGGAAACTTGGGCTATCACTTGGACTACGTAAACTAGCACGTTGAAACTATTTTATTATGTTCATGTTGGATATGAGTTTTATTCTATTATGCTATGTAAACAAACTTGTATACTCGCTCTTTGCTTTTGCATTGAAACTCTATTTTAATACATGTTGCAGGTTGATTATTGAAGTATGGATGATTCATGAAACAAGTTTAGGGTGGACTAGATACCCGCCTAGAATATTCTATCTTTAGTTTGTTATGTAACTTGTTGAAACAATGTTGTTATTTCCTTTTTGAATCATGTATGACTTTTAGTTTTGAAATGAAATTTGAATTTAAATTAATTATTGTCACATAGTGTTATGACGTTTTGAGCAATCTACACACTTCGTCTCATCCCGATGTTTCCGCCATCGGTTGGGGTGTGACAGATTGGTATCAGAGCCATAACTATAGGGAATTAGGAAAAGTAGGAATGCTTTCACCTAGTCTATAGTTTTAGAGCCTTATTCGTATGCTTTGCTTGGGTTACTACATGATACTTTATTTGTTACTTATTCATGCTCTTTTAAACATGTATGTTACTCGTGTGTAATATTTGACATATTGTTCTTACGCATTAATGCTTGTTTTATTATGTGTTAACACGTGTTTCGTTGTTCGATTCTTTATGTGTTATTCTCGACATATTTCTCTATGTGTTAATACTTGTTTTATCATTTCATTATTTAAGTACCATTCTTGATATGCTTTCCTATGTGTTTACACTTGTTTGTGTATCTCCTTCGACATACACTTCCCTCATGCATTTTACTCGATTATTCTAAATCCGACAACACTCATATCGTACAAATGAGATGAATTCACCCAAAATAGGCGTGAAACCCACAATTTGGTGAACGACTCTCAATCTACCTATTTTTTTTACACAAGATATCGCCATTAAGCTAGGAGTGAAATCCACATCTTAATGGCAAATCTCAAATTTCAAATTCTAGTGGACCCTCGTCAACACGTCGAAATTAAATTTTGACCCGACGAGTACCAACCACACTTAGGATACGAAATCGTCAAGTTAGGGGTGAAACCCGCACCTTGTCGACTAGTTCCACTCCTTGGCATTTTTTTTTTCATAAATCCCGCCAAGTCTCGAAATTTCGATTGATTTGGGACATGTAGTAACCGGAAGGGTAAATACCGTTAACCGACTTGTCGGCGAGAGTATTTTACCTATTAGGCCAAAGCATGCTCCTCAAATTCAAAAGACTTTTCGACCACTTTGGTTAGTCAAAGTTCCGTTTTGGAACACTCCAAACTTTGGTCAAACATGTGTTTCTATTGTTCATTTTATATGACGCAATCTTTCAACCTCGAGCTTACCTTTGATTTCTCTTTTCACACGCACAACATATCGAACCTTTTCGATACATTTATATATGCATGATTTTCATATAATTTAAATTCATATTCCTTGTAACAACTAGTGGAGAGGTATCCTCGAGATTGGAGTGATTTCCTTACCTTGACGATTAACTCCACTCCCCTTTTCTTAAAAACGACCTCACCAACGAGTTAGGGGTGATTCCCTTACCTAGGTGATCGTTACCAAAACGTCTCTTCAAAATATCTTATTATGCAAACTCAATCATATTTTATACCCAAATTGTTTATCATTATTCAAAATACCCACTCATACCGATTTCAAAATACATTGTTTTATCAAACGTACATCTTATTCTACAACCTATTTTCACTCAACTCATATACACGAGATTCTAAAAGAGTTAACTGCCATTTTCGTCTATGTGGTTTGTTCACTTCTGCCATTTCAGTCCAATTTTCCGATATGCGCCATTTTCCTCCCCGACGTTCTAGAAACGTGCCATTTCAATCCAAAAAGTTAACCCCGGTTAAAAAATGTGGATAGCATAGTGAATAAGACTACACCAAGTCTCCAAACACTATCCATGTTTGGAATGCACTCGTCTAGTCACGTCACTTGGTTGTTTAGATGAATTAGGCGATTTAGTTTATGCTATTAAGTTCACATTTCGAATAATCTAAGTCACCAAGTAACTTTCAAGTAATCAAAGTGGACAAACTACACCAAGTCTCCAACCATTATCATGTTGGAAGCATTCGTCTAGTTGAACCCACTTGGTTACTTGGTGAATTAGATAAACTATTTACATTCTTGTACTTATGTTTCATAACAATCCGAATCATCCATGTGATGATTTGTGCATTGGTGAACTATAGGGTTAATGGGTTCATGCGTGACCATACTTGACAATCTATGACTTAGACACAAAATATGACTATATACATATAAGTATATTATCTAATTAGAACCAAACCATGATACCAACCAAAATCATGGCTGAATGTTATGGTAAGGTGGAACTTTTATCTTAGTTTTAAGCCTCCTAAATTTAGGCTTCCAATGAGTGCAACACTCAACACTAACAAAAAATGGTGTTCAAATGAGTATCTAAACAAGATATACTTTAGTGTATTTCATATTTACAACTTCCCGAATTCATTTCTGTCATCAAACTCCATGAGCTTACACACCTTTGCTTATCCTTTTAGGATAACTTCGGTGTTCCAACCTCCCAAACGCTCACTCGCTCTCGGTGGAATTAACTTCGCAAACCGTAAGTATACTTGACCCGTTTTCGCTTTAAAATCACTTTGGGTGTAACATGTATAATTTAGTAAACTCACAAAACACACACAATCAAACTCATGCAAACACTCAATCCACCAAACATGTTATTTATCATACGTTAGGTTTATACTGTAACGCCCTGCGTTTTCATACTTTCCACATTTAGATACCTTGCTTGAAATTCTAATTTTGGAAATCTTGTATTCTTGTAATTGTTTCCTCGTTTCAAGCCATTATAAATCCGAGACTTTGATGATAATAAAATTCGTTATTTCATACAAATTATACTTATAAGTATCGATTCATTATACATTTTATACATGCTTAGACGCTTTGCAATACTTAGGTTATACGTTACTAATGTCAAATGCATACGCGCAACCGATGCTCGACATACTGGTAGTCATACGTACTTGTTAACTATTAAATATATGGTTAAATAATAATAATAATAATAATAATAATAATAATAGTAATAATAATAAAATATAATAATAATAATAAGTTAGACATCAACTTACGTTGATGTTTGTTGTTACTATAAAAAAAAATTTAAAGAATATAGATGTTGTCCAAGCTAGCGATCGAACTAACCAAACATGTTCTAAATTCTTTTTTTTATTTTATTTAGACACCTAACACATGAGGCTTAATAGTAAATTATATGTGTATCTAATCTAATATATTGTATTATGTACAATACTTAATTATTTGTCTCAAAACAAAAGAAAATAGAAGGATAAGTGGCTGTCAACAGCCTAACTTACGACCACCACCTGTAGGTGGTATTTGTTCTTTTGTTTGTTTTAGCTACAACTTATCAACATTGATTTAAATAAATAGTTAGGTGAATTAATCAACATCACTTAAATAAATATATTATGCAAACTAAAAAGAAAGATTGTGGCTGATTAACAGCCATGTTCGGCCAGCACAACTATAGAGATTATTTATTTAGTTTTTATTAGTTTAACCCCCAACAACTCTATTAATTGCCAACCAACTTTAACCCTAATCCTTCCCTATAAATACCACTCTAATCCTAGCCACTTTTCCACTTTTGCAACACTCTAATCTCTCCCAAATCACCCAAAAACGCAGCTGAATTCTGAAGTTCGAGCAGATTGTTCAAGCTTCACGAAAATGAGCATAACTCATTCATTTCTTGTCCGATTTAGTCCATTCTTTTTCCTATGTGCTTGGATTGACCTTGGCTTCGATTCCATGGGTTTTTCACAGTAAATAAGTCCCTGGAACTCCGGCAAAAAGGCTCTAAAGTCCACTGATTGTTTTTGTTTTCATGAAATCTTTGTTAAACTTAACCAAACTTGAGTTTTCTCATCTCAAGCCTATGTCCTAATGCTCATAATCAAATGAATGGTTAGTTGGGCTTAAAAACAAGGTTGAGACACTTAAAAAAAGAGGATTAAACCTCATAAACTTTCTGTTTTAGTTAGGGTTCTACCCACAAGAAGTGTTCAAGCTTGAAGCTTGGTAAAAGTGTGATGGTTAGACTAGCTTGGGCATCTTTCATGAACATCCACTCACTTCTTGATGTTTTCTCATAGAATAGTTGTTCATTTTATTTCTTATGTAAAGTTCAAGACCTTCATTGATTGTTTTTACATCAAGTGTAGTGGTGAACATTGGAGGTACCTAAATGGGAGCTTGTTCTTCCTACCTCATGTATGAATTCTATGATACTTAGAGGTGCCTAAATGAAGACTTTAATCTTCTACCTCATGCTTGACATATATGATGTAATATACACTACGTAATACTTAAGTAACAACCAAATAATCGAACTCTTGGTGATGAACTAATGGACATTCGTCAAGCTAGTAGATTGCATCATCTTAGGCCTTGACAACTTGTCACGATTCTAATGGAACCTTGTTCCATGAAAACATTTTTTAAACTCTTTTAGAGTTTCATAGTGTCAAGAACAAGTGTCATAGGTGTTTGATGATTATTTTCATATGTTTATTTTCATGCTATTTAAACTCCAAATCCCTAGAATCATATGTAAACACCTCTTAAACTCCAAATCGAATACATGCAACTTTCTAGTCTCAACAACTTCGTCACTTTGGATAATCGAAAAGCATATGCAATTTTGTGAGTATACTCGAACCCATTTCTACTTTTAAACACTTTGGGTGCAACATGTATTCTATATTAAACGCACGTGACACTTGAAACTTATTTAAAACATACTCTATCCTTTTAAACATGAAACATGAAACTTGTGATACTTGAGACTATTTTGTGCTATGTGAACGTTTAATCCCTGTGTGTAGTTCCGACTTAACAATAGTAGCGCTATAGGAGTAATGCACCTCCCCGTTAGTCTTTGGGGTATTGTTAGGAGGAGACATATCAACCTCCCGTGAAACTTTGGGTTAGGTACTTAAACGCATTGGGAAACTTGGGCTATCACTTGGACTACGTAAACTAGCACGTTGAAACTATTTTATTATGTTCATGTTGGATATGAGTTTTATTCTATTATGCTATGTAAACAAACTTGTATACTCGCTCTTTGCTTTTGCATTGAAACTCTATTTTAATACATGTTGCAGGTTGATTATTGAAGTATGGATGATTCATGAAACAAGTTTAGGGTGGACTAGATACCCGCCTAGAATATTCTATCTTTAGTTTGTTATGTAACTTGTTGAAACAATGTTGTTATTTCCTTTTTGAATCATGTATGACTTTTAGTTTTGAAATGAAATTTGAATTTAAATTAATTATTGTCACATAGTGTTATGACGTTTTGAGCAATCTACACACTTCGTCTCATCCCGATGTTTCCGCCATCGGTTGGGGTGTGACATATACATGCTTGGTTATACACTTATACTTGAATGCATACTATTTTTCATTAAACTTTCAAGCCCACCTTAACATGTATAACGCTATAGGAGTAGCACACTGCTGTTTTGTGGTCATTGTTAAGTATTCTATCATAACGGTTGCGTTCACTTCGGTGACGAGATTAGTTTAGTGGATACTTTGGTTTGACTATTAGTTTATGCATGCTAGTATGTTGTTAAACCTAGTGTACAATTGCCATGTTGGATTTGAGATTTTTATACGTATACTATATAAACCAAACTTGTATGCTCACCGACCTTTTTGTGTTGACATATACTTTAATACATGTTGCAGGAAATTGATGATGAAATCTCGAGAAAACTATTTGAGTGGACTAGAAACACACCCAAATTTTGTTTTTGTAATCTTTTGCTTGTTTGAATTATGTTAGATTTAACTATTGTATTTCCTTGTATTCTTGATATTATGAATGAAATGAAATTCGTTATTTAAATTATTGTCATTTTAGTGTGTTGTGATGTTTTGAACAATCCCGTTCGTCTTACACTGATGTTTCCATCACCGGTTAGGGTGTGACACACTTGACAGATATTTTTTCATAACAAGCATCCACTCAATGGACCACTTGTGTTACTTTGGAGCCAAAAGTCATCGCAAAGATGTAACTAATGAAATCAAAGACCAAAACCATTACAATCACATTCCACAAAGACCAGGATAATTAACTCTATTTTTATATGTCATATTAGTAAATTCATTCACATAAATCTATACCAACACGTACTTATAAAGAATCCTAAGTGTTCTACAAATAGAATTCATAAAAAGGGTGAGGATCAAATAGGAAGTTTATTTTGACTAGGAAGGATAGGAAGCAATAGGATTATGACATGTGACAAAATTTAAAACAAAGAGGAAGGGTATTTCAGTCAATTTTACCCAATCTTCTCCCTTCTTCTTCTCTCTGTAACTTCAAAAACCCACCATTTTCAAAACCCACCATCTTCAACCTTTCCTTCACTTTCTACCTCAATAATCACTACATTATAGTGCGATTTTCGTCAACCAATCAATGATTCAAACACCCAATCAACATGTTCTTCAACTTTTTTTGAAGAAACCCAGTTTAGTATCAAACATCTCATCTTTTCCTGTGATTTTGAAGCGAATCACTCGATTCGTTCGATTCGATCGTTGATAAATGTTTCTAACATTCAAATTTCGTCAATCGGTGAAGAAATTTGAAGAAATCGGCTTCAATCTATGTAAAAAATTTTTGAATTGCATTTATACGATCTGGGTTTTTGAATTGAGTCATTCTGTTTTACAAAGTAATCTTAGCGGGGGTCCGGGGCAGCGCCCCTAGGAGTAGGGTCCAAGGGGCGGCATCCCCTAGCGGGGTCCAAGGGGCAGAGCTCCTGGCTGGGGATCGAGTTGCATCAGAATTTTTGTTTTTGATTAAATTGCTTTAATAAAACTGCATTAGAAAATTTAATTTTCTGGAAATTGCCTCATTTCGTAGACAAAAATTCGTAGACAGTTTTTGATCTCCTACTTCCTGGTTCAAATAATTCACAGACAAAACATACCCTGGTTCAATGCGTTTTAGAGAGAACACTTTCTTTTGTGTTTTTAGGCCATTGCGTTTTAGAAACAAGACATTTTTATGTGTTTTCTGGTCATTGCGTTTTAGAAAAACACATTTTTGAAGTGTTTTTAGTCCATTGCGCTTTAGGTAAAACACATTTTTATGTGTTTTCAGTCCATTGCGTTTTAGAAAGAACACTTTCTTTTGTGTTTTTAAGCCATTGCGTTTTAGAAATATGACACTCTTATGTGTTTTCTGACCATTGCGTTTTAGAAAAACGCATTTTTGAAGTGTTTTTATTCCATTGCGTTTTAGGTAAAACACATTTTTATGCGTTTTCAGTCCATTGCATTTTAGAAAGTACACTTTCTTTTGTGTTTCTAGGCCATTGTGTTTTAGAAAAAAGACATTTTTAAGTGTTTTCTGGCCATTGCGTTTTAGAAATAAGACATTTCTTTGTGTTTTTGGTGCATTGCGTTTTAGGTAAAACACATTTTTATGTGTTTTCAGTCCATTGCGTTTTAGAAAGTACTTTCTTTTGTGTTTTTAGGCCATTGCGTTTTAGAAATAAGACATTTCTTTGTGTGTTTCTGGCCATTGCGTTATAGAAATAAGACATTTCTTTGTGTTTTTTGTGACATTGCGTTTTAGAAAAAAGTTATTTTTTACGCTTTTTGTCCATTGCGTTTTACGCAACTGGGTTTTTGAAAAAAAAAAATCGAAAATATAGCAATAGTATACTCTTTTTAAAGATAAAAAACGCTCGTTTTTTTGGTACAATTTTTATAAAAAAATAATGTCGTATGAAAAAGTTATTAACGTTTAAAAAATGGGGGAATTGGATGAGAGAGAAACTATCGTCCTGGATTAACTAGAATGCCCTTACACAAACCCACACGCCTATTTTTTTTCTCTTCAATTTCACTGATTTAATCTTAACCCGGATTAAATCAATTGATGGTCAAGATTACTTCCTAGCCTTCCTAACCAAAAAAACTTCCTATTATATCCTAACCCTTCACTAAGAAAAGATAATACAATTGTTAATCTATATCTATATATCTAATAAAGCAAACCATTGGGGGACACATGTCACCCAATGGTTGATGCCAAATAAGCAGTCATGTCATCATACATGTGGCACATCTCATAGTTGAGGATTGAATCTTGCTTCTCATTTACGCTTAACACCTTCTCTCTCCTCTCAAAACCCTATATCGAATTCTCTCCCTTTTTCTTCTCTGGCGAACACGGCGATTAAGGAAGATCGAATAATTTTGATCAAGATTCAACGGATTTAAAGAGAAATCATCTACGGTACTCTCTAATTAGAGTATTTCATGATCGATTATAGGTTTTAATACAACTAATTTTGCTGGAAATCAAATCCGCCCGGACCAAATCGGCGATTTCGTGAAGAGGTATAACCAATCTTCATTAGATAATAGTCTTCATCGATGGTATTCATTCTTGATTCCGATAACCCCATCTTTTACATACGATTTCGTTTTCTTTGATCCGATTTTTTTTTTTGTTTTTGTGTTTTAGGGTTTTAATTTCTTTGTTCATGTATTATGATTTGTTAATGTTACTGTTGTTCATAGCCGATTAGGGTTTTCATTCCTTTGTACAGTTTCTTTTTAGGGTATGTAATAGTCGATTTTGATGCTGGACGGTTTTTTTTGTGTTTTAGGGTTTTAATTTCTTTGTTCATGTATTCTGATTTGTTGATATTACTGTTGTTCATAGCCGATTAGGGGTTTAATTTCTTTGTTCAGTTTCTTTTATAGGGTCTGTAATAGTCGATTTCGATTTTGAGGTTCGACGGATATATGTTACCGAGTACATTAGGCAGATGTTACTATTGTTCATATCAATGAGTTGCTGATGGAGTGTATGTAATGTTGAGTTCTGTTAGTGCTAAATTAGGAGTAGTAGATTTTGAGGCGGTTAGTTGTAACGGTGTTGTTTTGTTTAGTTTGTTGACATTTAAGTGTGAATCTGTATCCGAAAGTCCGGTGAAGCTTTTTGATGGTTTATATTTTGGCAAAACTTATGTTATAACCAGCCCTTCTTATTTTATTTAATATCTATGTTTGCTTGTTACTTGATTTAAATATGTAATAACTGAATACTTTTTTGATATGGTTTGATATGTTATTTGATGTAGTTTTGTTACATGGTAAAGATTGTTACCTATATTTGGTTGTAATAATTGACTGTCGTTTGTCACCTATATTTGTTACACGTACCTGTTTTGATATACAATTTGGGGTTGTGAAAGACGACAACTTTGGAAGCGATATGGTGTACGGATTCGTTGCCCGTGTGTGGAAGAACGACAAAAAATCGTTGGTGAGTGCTGATATTATAATCATTAAAAAAAAGAATTTAGATGTTTTTAATATAAGACTTTGTGATTACTGATATTATAATTTCATTTAACGATAGTTATCTTTTCCGTTGCAGAAACTTCCTGCTGGTTATGGTGACTGGATTAAGACGTTTGGTTATCCAGAAAAGGATGCAGTCATCAGAACCCTCGATGGGAGGACCTTTCAAGTCAAAGTGTTCAACCTTGCAGGCGACTATTTTTTTACAATGGCTGGTTGGATGTCGTCACTGCATTGAAATTACCAGACAATTCGTGGGCTGTTTGTCAGTATGAAGAAGCTTTATCTTCGTTCTGGCTGTTCCACTTTTATCAAGACATTTCGCTTGCGCCTTCTAACTACTTCTACTACAAACCTAAAAATGATTTTAAAGACCGAGACGACTGCATTGTACTTGGACATATACATTTTTAAATTATTTTATCCTTGCATTCATACATTTTTTTGTATTTCGTGTATACCATCGATCCTGATATTGTTTTGTTCTTTGTGTAGTATGTGAACATATTGTTTGTTCATCACTCGATGCTGAATACCTGTCCTTCAGATCCGATTATGGTTCATTCTGCTGGAAATCGTAAATGGGTTGTTCGGATGGAAGTTTTAGACCATGAGCTTTATATTACCACAGGTTGGAGTCGAATCAAGGAGGAGATGTCGATAACGGATGATCATTTGTTGGTTTTTGAAATGGTTGATTTTAAGACGTTTGATTTGAGTGTTTTTAGCTGTAAGCCTGCCCTTCTAACTTACCTGCCTGAACTTTGTGTTATCAAAAAAGAACCAACTGATGACTTAATTGAAGTGTCTGATGATGAGGTGCCTAATGCGGTTGCTGCACCTGTATTTGAACAGAGTGTTGAGGACGAAGTACCAGTTACTTTTGTTGTTAACAATCATTATGTAAGTTTGTATTATTTACTTCTTCATACCATTAATGTATGTTTCGGCAATCCAGTTGAACTCATTAGTTGTAGGAAAACCAGTTTTAATGGTATGTATTATTAAATTTTATATTTTGATTTGTAGTGTTTGAAAAAGAAGTGGGCACAAACTCATGGCTTGGATCGAAAGATGGATTTGACCATCAAGGACAACGCTGAACAAACTTGGGATGTGACTATTGGTAAGGAGTTCTCGCAAGGCTGTCCGCGATTCAATGCCACCGGTATGAGAGAGTTTGTTAGAGACAAACGGTTGGTATTTGGTTCTTCGTTTCAGATGGTATTTGTTAAAAATAAAGGTGTGTTGCTTTATAACTGAGTTGGTGAAGGTACATGGTATGTTTTGGTAGTATTTTTTTGCACAAACTGTTGATGGTTAGAATACATTTAGTGGTATGTTTTTGGTGTGGTTGTTATGTTGAACTGATGTCATGGTAGATGTTGCTGATACTTTTTTGTTCCTTTTATATGTGTGGCCGAAGCACTTAGTTTTCTAATGCTTATGACTAGACGTTGTTTTTGTTTTTTGCTACCTGTTTGTGCTTAGTATCCTATGTTTTAGTGAAATCAAGATTTCTTGAAATTTTATGTGTTTTAGTTTGATAATGAAGAAAAGTATTGATCATATTAAACTCTATTAATGTAATTTGTTTGATTAGTGCTAGCAGTATGTATTTAATAAAATGGTTACCATTACCAATAATTTTAAACTTATAATATAACATTATATAATAAACCGCCATTTTTTTAAAAATTGATCTAAAAATAAAATTTCGTATGATTTTGTTTCCTATTTTAATTGTGTAACCGACAATATATATTTTATAAAAAAAAAAATCGGCCAGATTCTATAGGTTTACTTTACCTCTAATTAATTTGAATTTATGTTGTTAACTTTTTTTGCTTACATTATTGTAAATAGGTTTGTTGAGAAGATATGTAAAACATCTTCTAATGGCCAGAAATCAATTGGTTCATCTGGAAGCATAAGCGTTGCGGATGACTTTTTAGTGAAGCATCCGTTTTCCAATTTCCGTGATATTACCCTCTTGGATAAGGTTTGTCTCTACTTTTTAATATTTTAAATAAATACATTAAACAAAATTGTTTCACAAATTCATTTTTATAACTCTAATTTCTTATATATAATTTCAGCCTTGTGAGGTCATAGTTCTTGGTACGATCATGGGTGTGGATGATAGATTGGTACTACCTTGGTTAGGAGGAGTGCAATCGGAAGGTGGAGACAACTTTGTTCATCGAGGAGGCTGAAGACGGTGCCGAGGAACCGAAGTTTAAACAGGTTTTAGTTTGCTCATATCCTGAATGTCCGAAAGAGGTTGTGACTGCGACACCGATGTAAGTTACTTATATTTATTGTAATTATATTATATTTATGATTATTTTATTTTACTTTAGAAATGTAAATTGTATTTATGTTGTGAATTACTTTTTGTGCATTTAGTTTTAGGATTCCGATAAGAGTACAAGATTATGCAGCTATTGCCTCTTTGACTTTGTTCGACCGTGAAGCTAGAAAAATGTTGGGAATGACAGCAATTCAATTGCTTGAGAAGTCAAAAGTGGATCAGGTAACGTATTTCACATCAGTCTTTTTTTAAATTCTTATACAAGTTACATATTATTAATGTTTAAATCTTATTTCTATGTTCTTTTCAATAAATTTTGATTCATGTATATTAGGCATCTTTGGAAGAGAAAACCATTCCCTATCAGTTTAAATCTTTGAATGATAAAAAGTTTGCCTTCAAGATTCAAATTAGTCAATTCAATATTGACAACCATATTGATGGTTATGCTGTTCATAAGTTGGTGAATGCTGCAACAATCATTGAGTCCTTGGAGAGCCGAATTCCAGCTGATCAGGTTAACACATACAAACCTTTGAATTAAAGTTATGTTACGAGATTTATTATTTTTGTTGTGCCTAGCCTTATTATTTTTTGAATTGTAGGGTGTGGACGAGACGGCTGCTATGTTTCACTTAGTGATATGTCAACTCAAAACCCTTTTGCTCTAAAGGTATGTATTTTAAGTTAATGTTACAAAATACCAAATGTTTTAAACATTTTATATACTTTCTAATTTAGAATATATCATTTAGGATGCTGTGGATTCTATTGGTGATAGCTTCACACCCGATTGCACATCTAAAGATTGTACTAAGACTTCGTCTTCGGAGTTGAAACGTAACTTGCTGACGTGTATGAAGTTGAAGAAAGCACCTCTGTCATACCCCCAAAATCCACACGCGGAGTACCACCGCTTGGAGGCGTGACATGACCAGGATCAAGCCACCAATCATATTGAACATATAAGTAAATAGTAAAAGTTATTCATCAATACGAAAGGTGTTTTCAAAACCAAACATAATCAAGTGTAGCGGAAGCATTATATAAATATGGTTGGTGACCCTTGATGAATAGTATCTGCAGTAAAAAAGTTTGCTCAATGGTAAAAGTAAAAGTACAACAGCATTTTTATACATGCATCATATAATCACATTTAATATTTATGGCCAAGTGTGTTCCACGTGTAAAGCTTTACTTTTGACACCAACTTTATCTTTCTTTTCAAGCTAAACACATGTCATGTATCCAAAGCTCTGAGATTCCAGATGTTTACATCCCATGTTATTAGGCACTTCATTTCACGCTCTGCAGAACACAAAGCTTTACTTATACATGTAGAGAGATATAGATAGAAGTGTCGGACTCCTTTTTCCGGTGACCTCCATGTGGCAACCGATTGGCAATGGAGAGTACATTCAATATAAGAGCAACAAATTTTCTTTTCCTTCAACGGATGTTCATCGTGAAAATCAACAATGATCAAGAAAGAAATTTTGCTCATCTACTCACTGGTCTAAGTTTTATGTTATTTTTTCTGTCACACACTCCGGTTACAACACCACTGGAAACACCGATGGTTCAGGCGTTAATCGAACTATGGCCGGAAAAACAAATGTTTTTTAAGATCTATTTAGCCACTAGGTCTGGGTTTTATTTAAGAGAGAAAAAGTTAGTTTTTTAGAGAGCGAGAGAAAAGATGAGAGGATTGGAGATTTTTTCACGCCACTTCGGCTTAACTTACGGATGACGGGCACGAGAGCCGTGGCAACTAAGATGGAGAAGCGAGAGAGAAAGAAGAGAAAGTAGAAGAGAGATGGGTAGCCGGTGATGTGGTGGTGGCGAATGCGAATGGGTTGAAATTTTGTTTGCTTGGTGTTGTCGGCGGCGGCAGATGGGTGTGATAGTGGTGGAAGAGGTGGCTGTAGTGGCAAAGAAAGTGGGCGGTGGCGATAGTGGTATACATGTAGTGCAGTAGTGAATGGGTGATATCTTTCGGTGGTGGCAATGGTAGTTTTCTTTTGGTGGAGAGAGAAAAAGATTAGATTTGAAGGAACAAGATCCAGGAATGAATGGATGTGAAAATGTTTATAAATTAGATTGAATGAAAATTTATAAATACTAATTATTATTTTATTATTAAATTGTAAAACGTTATAAAAATAATATTTCTATATTATTTTTTTTATATAGAAATATTCTCTAGATTTAATCGTTTCTTTTTTTATAGAAATATTCTCTATATTTGATCATATGATAAGAAAGCTACATTAACTTACTTATCAATATAAATTATAGAAAGCTTTTATGTTTTGTAAAATTCTTTTCGCCTTTTTAATTTTCCGCCTTTATTGTTTGACATGTTTAATTTTATTAGCGTCCGAAACTTACAAATTTTAACACATCCGTTTAATTTTATTAGCGTCCGAAACTTACAAATTTTAACACATCCGTTGCAGCGGAATCAACCGAATCAAACCGCTGCAACGCGCGGTGAATAAACACTAGTTAATATAAAACCCAACATAAGTATCAAGTTCTCAAAATATAAATGTTTAACATGGAACTCAACCGTTCATGTGCCCACAATAATCGCGCCTCCCGTGCAAGCTCCAAGTACCTATGGTCCTGCAAGGCATGTAACAGAGAGTCAACAACTAGTTGAGCGAGTTCACAGTAAGTAAGTTCGTAATAGTAAGTTCTATTCGTAACGTGTGGCTCTACTAGGCCGATAGTATGTTCTATTAGTGGGGGCTTCCCATATTTGTATATACACTAGACTATTGGTAACCATAAGTGTTCTTCTTAACCCGAGAACAGTAGTACTTACAAGGTTTACGTAGGTTTTACGTAAGCGTCCTTCTCAACCCGAGGACAGTGGTACGCGGGGGTTTACGTAGGTTTTACGTAAGTGCCTATCACAACCCGAGGCAGTAGTGAGTATTAGTTTACGTAGGTTTTACGTAAGTGTCCCTCGAAACCTGAGGACATTGCTAAGCACTAGTTTACGTAGGTTTTACGTAAGGGTCCTTCACATCCGAGGACGATGGTAGATAGTCTAGTAACAGTGTAAGTACAAGTATTCGTTCAATCCCATTCCATCTATCCCATTCCCTACCCACCGGGAATCCCATGCCTTGGTATGAGTGTGAACTCACCTTGGTTTGCTCGGCAGATACACAGAAAGGTCAATCAAGCTATATTGTGGTCAACCACGTCCTAACATAGGTGTACCATACAAGTCAAGTTCGGGTTTAAGTATGAACGATTATGTTCTACACGTATTCTAACAAGTTGTGTACAAGTATTGATCATGGCATACACATGTAACTATGGCAATTAACATCAGTTCATACGAATTCAACAGTAGCATCACGTAAACAATCAAAGTCCAATAGTGCGGCCCAATTACTTAGGCCCGTAATAGTGTGCAAGTCCAACAGTGTGCACGTGTATATGGTCTCGAGTCGAGACTAGAGATCTCGAGTCGAGACAGTGATCTCGAGTTGTAGCCTACGAGTTCTCGAGTCGCAACTGAGGAGGTCTCGAGTCATGCATGTACTAGTCGAGACCAGACGGTCTCGAGTCGCAACCAGACCCGCAACCATGGTCTCGAGTTATGATGTTTGTGCTGATGATGCGTGGTCTCGAGTCAAGACTGTGGGTTCTCGACTCGCAATCCCTATCGAGACCAGCAGATGTAACTGATTTCCTTGATTGCTGACTATTATTCCCGTAACATCCGCAAACAATTTTGGCAGTTTCAGAATCAGATCAATTAACAGTTATTCAGCATTCAACACATTCATATCATCGTGATTATCATCAATACAAGAACAGTCAATTAAGCATCAAACGAACGTACAACCGGACCATGTGATTGACTAATTCAGAGACTATCATGCATTGTTCATCAAACCAGTCAATACAACCTAACACATGCTCGAAACTTACCAATCCAGCACAAGTAATAGGCTCTAAATAAACATAAATTATCATACAATCCTTTTAACGGTTTTGATATTATATGGTTCTCATCATTAAACAAGGCAGTTTTTCATTGAACATGCTAATATCAAACTAAATATATTAACCCGATTCATGATCACAACCTCATCGATATATCTACTAGCATGAAACCCCTAGTTAACTCAACATAGCACAACACTAACGATCATACAACTAAAAGATAACAAGGCACTAACCAGAAGTGTGATGTGACAATTTTTAATCGAGATAACCTTCGGTGATGGGGGGTTGTCGTCGTCGCACAAAAGAGAGAAGAGGGGATAGCTTAGGGTTTGTGTGTTCTTGTTTTGCAACTAATGAGAAACTAAACCCCCTAATGGTTCCTCTATGCACACAAAAAGTGGGCCGAGCTCCTTAACGGGCTACCCTTCGAACCAAGATAAGTTGGGCCGAGAGAGGTGTGTAGCAAGGATAGGGTGCGATCGGACCATGATGTGCGACTAGGTTTATTATACACGCATAATCACGACGCATTCATTTAATCAATCATGTTCACATAAACACATTCATGTAGCACATAACATTCCATTAAACCATGTATCACGTAATCACATAGAGTCCATATAGGTTAACACGAAATGCAAAAGAAAGTTCTATAATGCGAGTTGACACATTATCCCCAAGTTGAAAGAAATTTCGTCCCGAAATAAGGTACGTACTCACTGAGGCAGCTAGTTAAGTTGCATGGTTTTCCTGGTTTTCCTGGGGTGTCACATCCTCCCCCCGTTGATCTGGAATTTCGTCCCGAAACTCCGCAGTAGCTTCAGCCTCAGCAGCGGTTGTACTGTTCGCGAACAATTGGGGATACTTTTGTTTCATCTGATCTTCGCGCTCCCAGTTGAACTCTGGGCCACGACGGGAGTTCCAACGAACTCGAACAAGAGGTATTCTAGTGTTCTTGAGGACCTTAACATCCCGGTCCGGGATTTCAACAGGTTCCTCGACGAATCGCAACTGTTCGTCGATAGTGAGCTGCTTCAAAGGAACTATGAGGGTCTCATCTGACAGACACTTCTTCATATTCGACACCTGAAAGACGTTGTGAACTGCACCGAGTTCTGCTGGCAGGTTTAGTTTGTAGGCCACTTTGCCTATTCTTTCTATGATTTCGAACGGTCCGACATACCGCGGATTCAGTTTACCCCGTTTGCCAAAACGAACCACACCCTTCCAGGGTGAGACTTTGAGTAGCACTCGATCCCCAACTTGGAACTCGAGTGGTTTCCTGCTCTTATCAGCGTAACTTTTCTGACGGTCACGAGCCGCCGCCATGCGTTGTCGTATCTGTGCAATCCGTTCAGTAGCATCAACTACCATTTCCGGACCTGGGATTTGACTATCCCCCACCTCTGCCCAACAGAGAGGTGACCGGGATTTACGTCCATACAATGCCTCGAATGGAGCGGCTTGGATGTTGGTATGGTAACTGTTATTGTACGAAAATTCCACTAACGGGAGGTGCTTTTCCCAGCTGTTGCCAAAATCGATAACACATGCCCGAAGCATATCTTCTAGAGTCTGGATAGTTCGCTCAGATTGCCCATCCGTCTGAGGGTGATAAGCTGTGCTCATGTCTAATCGTGAGCCAAAAGATTTGTGCATAGCTTGCCACAGTTCTGAGGTGAATCGTGCATCACGATCCGAAATAATAGAGTTTGGCACCCCGTGCCTTGAGACAACTTCCTTGAGATATACGTCTGCTAGAGTGGAGAACTTGTCCGTTTCCTTAATAGCCAGGAAGTGTGCAGACTTTGTGAGTCGATCCACGATCACCCAAATGGTATCGTTTCCACATTGAGATCTAGGCAGGCTAGTAACAAAATCCATGGAAATTTCCTCCCATTTCCACTGTGGTATCTTGGGTTGCTGTAGTAGGCCTGATGGTTTCTGATATTCCATTTTGACTCTCGCACAAGTCAAACACTTGCCAACGTAAGTTGCTATGTGGGCTTTCATGCTAGGCCACCAATACGTAGTTCTGAGATCGTGGTACATTTTATCCGAACCTGGATGTACCGAGTAGCGAGACTTATGTGCTTCGTCCATTACAAGTTCTCGTAAACCGCCATAAAGTGGGACCCAAATACGCCCCGTTACATAGTAGGCGCCGTCTTCCCTTTGTTCTAATCGTTTCCTTGAGCCGCGTAAGGCTTCAGCCCTTACGTTTTCTGGTTTCAATGCTTCTACCTGAGCATCTCGTATCTGAGTAGGAAGACCAGACTGAATAGTAAGTTGTAGTGCTCGTACACGCCTAGGTGTAGTATCTTTTCGACTGAGGGCGTCAGCCACAACATTGGCTTTGCCCGGATGGTACTTGATGGCACATTCGTAATCGTTGAGTAGTTCAACCCATCGACGTTGACGCATGTTCAATTCCTTATGCTTGAAGATATGCTCGAGACTCCTATGATCGGTGTAGATAGTGCACTTGGTACCGTACAGGTAGTGTCGCCATATCTTGAGCGCGAAAATAACAGCTCCCAGCTCTAAATTGTGCGTCGTGTAGTTCCGTTCGTGAACCTTGAGTTGGCGCGAAGCGTAAGCAATAACTTTATCTCGTTGCATCAATACACAACCAAGCCCCTGTATCGATGCGTCACAATAGACCACAAAATCGTCCGTGCCCTCTGGCAATGAGAGGATAGGTGCACTGCAAAGTCTATCCTTTAAGTGCTGAAAAACGGTTTCCTGAGTATTACCCCAACGGTAGGTGACACCCTTCTGTGTCAGTAGTGTAAGCGGCTTTGCAATCTTTGAGAAATCTTTAATAAATCGTCTGTAATAACCTGCCAAACCCAAGAATTGGCGTATTTCCGTTGGTGTACGCGGTGCAGGCCAGTTCCTGATCGAATCTACCTTGGATGGATCAACATGGATCCCATCCTTGTTTACCACATGGCCTAGAAAGTGGACTTCACGAAGCCAGAAGTCGCATTTTGAAAACTTGGCGTACAGCTGTTCTGATCGAAGAAGTTCCAAGATAATTCGTAAATGCTGCTCGTGTTCCTCCTGACTCTTGGAATAGATCAGGATGTCATCGATGAAAACAATGACAAACCTGTCTAGGTACGGCTTGCACACTCTATTCATAAGATCCATGAAGACTGCCGGTGCGTTCGTTAGCCCGAATGGCATAACTAGAAACTCGTAGTGGCCGTAGCGAGTTCTGAATGCTGTTTTGGAGACGTCCTCATCCCGGACTCTCAGCTGATGATAACCTGACCTCAAGTCTATCTTGGAGTAGTAGCTCGACCCTTGCAGCTGGTCGAATAAGTCATCAATTCGTGGAAGAGGATAGCGATTCTTCACTGTTACCTTGTTCAGTTCGCGGTAATCTATGCACATACGGAAGGTACCGTCCTTCTTCTTTACAAATAGTATTGGAGCTCCCCAAGGCGAAGAGCTAGGACGAATAAAACCCTTATCCAAGAGTTCTTGCAGTTGCTTAGACAGTTCTTCCAGCTCAGTTGGAGCTAGGAGCTAGCTCGATCTGGAATTCGACCTGGCGATGAGGCGGTAGACCAGGTAAGTCTTCAGGAAACACCTGAGGAAAGTCGCGTACTACTGGAATGTCCTCTAGTCTCTCCTCTTTTGCTGATGTGTCGGCAACAAGTGCCAGAATGGCAGTGTGGCCCTTATGCAAACACTTCTGAGCCTTTAGAAAGGAGATGATGCCAACCACGGCACCACTCTTGTCGCCTTGAACTTCGAGAGGTTCTCGACCAGAACGAGGAATACGAACTATCTTCTCCTTGCATATGATCTCTGCTTGCTGTGGGGATAACCAATCCATTCCAATGACGATGTCGAAACTACCCAAAGCTATGGGAATGAGATCGATAGAGAAAGTCTGACCAGCGAGGATAAGATTACAACCCTGAACTATGTGTGTGGCCTCTAGACTTTTACCGTTAGCTAACTCTACGACATGCTTAGTGTTTGAGGGAGTTGGTGCACGTTTTAACATTTGACTAACTTTCAAAGACATATAACTGGTATCCGCACCCGAATCAAACAATACAGTAACATAAAAGTCGTCGAGAAGAAACTTACCCATAACTACGTTGGGATCGTTCCTTGCGTCACCCTGCCCCAGCACAAATGCACGACCCCTAGCGCCGTTGTTCCCATCTTTGTTGTTTCCCCCGTTGTTGTTTCCGTTGCCTTGGTTATTATTGTTGTTGTTGTTCTGGTTTCGGTTTAACTGGGGGCAGTGTCTTTTGAAGTGACCTTCAGCGCCACAATGAAAACACCCCTTGTTGCCCTGTTGCTGATTCTGCGGTGCTTGCTGCTGCTGCTGGTTCTGAGTCGCAGTTCGCGGACTCCTACAATCCTTGGCCTCATGACCCATCTTGAGGCACCTCTGACAGCGACCCTTGTTGCACTGGCCACTGTGGTGTCTGTTACAATTGTTACACCTTGGGTGATTTCCTCGATACGCACCCCTTCCCTGATTGCCCGAGGATTGCTGACCAGGACTCTGGTAGTTGTCAGTCTTTCGCTGCTGCACCTGAGACTGAACTGTAGCTGAACCCTTGCTGGAGTCTCCCTCCCATTTCCTCTTGTTGTCACTGGGAGTAGCAGGAGTAGCTGAAGTGGTAGTGGTAGTAGTTGCACTGATGCGTTTTGGCAGCCTATTTTGATCCACTGCCTGATCTGTGAGGCGATGAGCAAGACGTTGAATGTCCTGGATATTATCGAGGTTAGCCGATGTCACATGGCTCTGGATTTCTGGCACTAAACCCTTGAGATAGAACTCAATGCGCTTGATTGGAGGGTCCACCATAGTTGGACACAAGATGGCCAGCTCGTTTGACCGTTTCGTATAAGCTTCAATTTCCGACCCCGTCATTTTCAAATGAAAGAACTCCACTTCCAACTTGTGGATGTCGTCACATGTGCAATATTCCCGTTTGATGAGTTCCTTGAAATCATTCCAAGGGGTGGCGTTAGCAGCTACCAACCCTAATATCTGAACTTGCGCGTTCCCCCAAGTCAGCGCGATTCCTTCTAAAGTACCAGTGGCGTACTTCACCCTGCGAACCTCAGGGCATTCACACATTTCAAACACTGACTCGAGCTTCTCAAACCAATGGAGGAGTCCAACTGCTCCTTCAGTGCCACTGAACGTGCTTGGACGACAGTCCATGAAATTCTTGAAAGTGCAAACAGGTTGCTGAACGTGTTGAGCTATTGTGTATAAGAATAGGACAAGGTTAAACACAAGAGTTGATGTTGGGAGGGTAGGATCTAGAGATCCTAGTGTGAGTTACGACTGCAGGATATACCTCCTGCCTGTGCGGCTGCAAGTGCCGCAGCAACTTGTTCGTTAATGAGAGCCGTCAACTGGGCATGAGTCATGTTAATACATCCAGACATGATCTTCATAGCAAAGGTAACATAAGTGAGAGAGGTTCGCGAAAAGTGCGATGACAGAAGAGAGTAAGCACACAAGTGTTCTCAAGCAATAGTAGTTATGTGTATCTAAGCATATCATGAGCAAAGTTCTATGTAACTAGCAAGTAGGCAATAAATCATAAACCATATTACCTAGGATGTTGAGTCTTGCACGTGGAGCGAGGCGTCATTGTGGATCGTGGAGCACTGTACAGGTTATAGTCTAGTTTTAATAAAAAAACGTTTTCCCCCTTATTAAAACCAAGTTCTCTATAACCAATGGCTCTGATACCAATCTGTCATACCCCCAAAATCCACACGCGGAGTACCACCGCTTGGAGGCGTGACATGACCAGGATCAAGCCACCAATCATATTGAACATATAAGTAAATAGTAAAAGTTATTCATCAATACGAAAGGTGTTTTCAAAACCAAACATAATCAAGTGTAGCGGAAGCATTAATATAAAACCCAACATAAGTATCAAGTTCTCAAAATATAAATGTTTAACATGGAACTCAACCGTTCATGTGCCCACAACGACCGCGCCTCCCGTGCAAGCTCCAAGTACCTATGGTCCTGCAAGGCATGTAACAGAGAGTCAACAACTAGTTGAGCGAGTTCACAGTAAGTAAGTTCGTAATAGTAAGTTCTTTTCGTAACGTGTGGCTCTACTAGGCCGATAGTATGTTCTATTAGTGGGGGCTTCCATATTTGTATATACACTAGACTATTGGTAACCATAAGTGTTCTTCTTAACCCGAGAACAGTAGTACGTACAAGGTTTACGTAGGTTTTACGTAAGCGTCCTTCTCAACCCGAGAACAGTGGTACGCGGGGGTTTACGTAGGTTTTACGTAAGTGCCTATCACAACCTGAGGCAGTAGTGAGTATTAGTTTACGTAGGTTTTACGTAACCGAAACCTGAGGACAGTGGTAAGCACTAGTTTACGTAGGTTTTACGTAAGGGTCCTTCACATCCGAGGACGATGGTAGATAGTCTAGTAACAGTGTAAGTACAAGTATTCGTTCAATCCCATTCCTTCTATCCCATTCCCTACCCACCGGGAATCCCATGCCTTGGTATGAGTGTGAACTCACCTTGGTTTGCTCGGCAGATACACAGAAAGGTCAATCAAGCTATATTGTGGTCAACCACGTCCTAACATAGGTGTACCATACAAGTCAGGTTCGGGTTTAAGTATGAACGATTATGTTCTACACGTATTCTAACAAGTTGTGTACAAGTATTGATCATGGCATACACATGTAACTATGGCAATTAACATCAGTTCATACGAATTCAACAGTAGCATCACGTAAACAATCAAAGTCCAACAGTGCGGCCCAATTACTTAGGCCCGTAACAGTGTGCAAGTCCAACAGTGTGCACGTGTATATGGTCTCGAGTCGAGACTAGAGATCTCGAGTCGAGACAGTGATCTCGAGTTGTAGCCTACGAGTTCTCGAGTCGCAACTGAGGAGGTCTCGAGTCATGCATGTACTAGTCGAGACCAGACGGTCTCGAGTCGCAACCGGACCCGCAACCATGGTCTCGAGTTATGATGTTTGTGCCGATGATGCGTGGTCTCGAGTCGAGACTGTGGGTTCTCGACTCGCAATCCCTGTCGAGACCAGCAGATGTAACTGATTTCCTTGATTGCTGACTATTATCCCCTAACATCCGCAAACAATTTTGGCAGTTTCAGAATCGAATCAATTAACAGTTATTCAGCATTCAACACATTTATATCATCGTGATTATCATCAATACAAGAACAGTCAATTAAGCATCAAATGAACGTACAACCGGACCATGTGATTGACTATTTCAAAGACTATCATGCATTGTTCATCAAACCAGTCAATACAACCTGTTGGTGCAGTCATCTGTCAACTTCGTCTTAGTTTCAAGTCTTGATCTCGTTGCGGGTCCGATCGGGGATGACATCACGAGTGACATCACCTAGGTGACATCACAAGCGATGTCATGATAATAAAAAAACATATGATGGCCGTTTACATGATCATACACAAAAGAAAAAGTGAAGTGGCTATTGTTTGATTGGACCACTAGGTGGTCCTATGAGAATCCACCAAACTAAGGCCCAATTAAATCAAAGAGATCATGTGAAGACAAAAAAGATGGAAAGCAACATAGGGATCGCGTATATGACAGTATGACGGCTCGCTTATTCAAACAGTTGGAATCGCTTATTTGGATGATGTCAGATCACTTGTATGAACGTTGATGAACCGCCTTTATGTACCTGTCTTTCGAGCGGTTCATAACTACTATATATAGGGTTCTTTGTCATTTCATTTGTAACATAGTTCAGATCTGATACCGAGGTATTGCCGGTTTTTTCCTTGTAAACGAAAACGTTGTAAAATCAATATACGAGAGGATTAAAGTGTGATACAAGCTGTGTACAAGTCCGTTTCCTTGTTTCCGCCTCTGAAACGGAGTTGAGCTCTTCCGAACGACTCGTTTAGGTCGAAATTCGATCCTACAATTGGTATCAGAGCCAAGGAGGAGGAGATCTCGCATATTCAGCTTGTTTTTCATCATTTTTCTGCTTCTACACCTTTCTTTTTCGAAAAAACGAAACTTTTTACGGTCAAAATCGCTTCAAATTTACATATTGTGTGCGTAATCATGAATTAACAAAACCTCGAAATTTTCAGAACCTAAATCGGCCTAAAATTGGTTCAAACTGAGTTTTTGCTTGCATTCGGTTCGTGTTTCGCTGACATCATCCAGGACCGCTCGAAAAATAAGTCAGGACCGCTCCAAATTATTGATTGTGGGTCGCTCATTTGGTGAAATCTTGAACCGCTTTTGTGTCAAAAGTAATATCGAGGACCGCTTATTAGACAATCTGTGAACCGCTCTTATGACATGTTATAATGTGGACCGCTTTTTATACAAGTCGTGGCTCGTTTTTTTTTACAGCTCATAAATGATCATCGTTTATAATTCACGTGATATTGCATTGAATTGTGTGAATCAATTGAAAATGTGTAAACTCTAAAAGTTGTCGGATTCATTAACAAAAAGTCAAAGTGCACCGCCCCACTCACATTTTCTTGCCCAATCAATATCATTTGTCAACCCATGTGAATTGTTTTAGTCAAGGTAGTTGGTCCAATCAAACAGAAGTGCCGTCCCATTTTGCTTTGATTGGCAAATCATACCCACACCGCCCATTATAAAACTGTCATTCATTTAACAATTGAACTGCCATTAATCTTCGACCCAATCACTGATAGGTGCCGTTTTGTTTTAAAAAATAAACAATCACATTGCACCGCCCATTAGATTTTGAAGGCCCAATCGAAATTTTCAAACAAAGTTTGCCGTCCATTTTTTTTACAAAAAACACAAAGTGTGTTACCGCCCATATAGGCCCAATCATTGAATTTACAATATGTTATGCTTTCATTTGATTCTGATGATTGTTTTGATATAAAGGTTTGGTAAACTCAGAAGTGTTAGATTATTATTGACATTTGAATTTTTGATCCGGGTCACATTCCAAGCTCAAAGCATTGTGTTTGTTCAAGCTCAAAGCTTATTAGTTCAAAAGAAGAGGGTCGTGTGGTTTTGCCGGGTCATAGCTTTTCGTATTTCCCAAAGCATCATCTGAGTTTTGAAACATGGCTGAAAAATTTTACAATGCTCTTGCTACACCGGTTGATACAGTTTCAGCTGAGTTATTGAAGAAATCATTTGATACGTTTGTGTCTTTTGAAGATGAAACAACAATGCAGACAATTGATAGATATTGTTATCTGGTATTGGAAATGGATAGATTGAACATTAAGAAAGAGGATGATGAGTGGATTGATAAGCTAGCTGAGGCTTTACCCCAACAGAAGTGGGGAACTTATCTGTTGATTGTAAAACAAATGAGGAAGTCTCAAGTTATGAATCTGGCACAGTTTATTCAGAAAATTGAAAATCATGAGTTGGATATCCAGAAAAAAGCAAAAGTTGAAGAAAGTTCAACAAAGGAAGCTGAAGGACAGAAAACTGAAAAAGAATCTGTGAAGAATGACTCTTCAAATTCTGCATCAGTGTGCTCAAAATGTGACAGCTTCAAGACTGAAAATGACAAACTCTTGATGGATGCGGAAAGTTTGACATCGAAAGTCAAGAAGTTGGAAGATGTGAAGCATGCTGATGATAAGCAGATTCTTATTTTGAAGGAAAATTGTGAGAAGTTGAAAGCTGAAAATGACAAACTGTTAAGTAATTTGAACAATTTGACATTTGAAAACAAGAAGTTGAAAGAAAAAGAAAAGGTTTTTGAAGAGAAAATTAAGGATTTTGAAATTGAAAAATCAAAAAGTGAAAAAGAATTTCAAAATCAACTGAAAATTCTTGAAGATGGGAGAAAGGTTTTTAGCCAAAACAACATTGAAAAGCAAAAATTGATCAATTCACATCTTCAGAAAATTATAAATTTGGAGAAAGAATGTGAATGTGCTAGAAAGAAAATTGAAGTGTTGGAAAAAGAGTTTGAAAGCAAAAAGAAATCTTCAGAAGATGAGGATTTCTGGATTAAGCTGGAAAACAAGAATCTGAAAGCGAATGAATCAAAATTTCAGGAACAGATAAAAGTTTTGATGAATGAAAAATCTGTTCTTGAAAATTTGAAGAATGATAATGAGAAAACAATCAAGTCTCATTTTGGGAGAATATCTCAGCTTGAAAGTGAAGCTGAGAATTCGAGGAACAAAATTGATGAACTTGAGAAGAAATTGATAGGTTTTGTGACTAAATCAGACAGTTTGAATTTTCCCTGTCCAAAACCAATCAATCCTGTTCCAATAAGTGACGATGTCACAAACTTTGACTCTGTCAAAGTTGAAGATTGTGATGTAAAATCTGATGATGAACATGTTAAAATTGAAAAACAAAAATTGTTTTTAAATTTAAAAGAAAAATTTCAGAAAACTGTTCTACAATCGACTGAAAAAGGTGAATGTTCTAAACAGAAACCTTTGAAGAAGAAAGTGGAACAGAAACAAAAAGATAATAAAAGTTCATCAGATCGATCATCCAATCAAAAGAAAAAATTACAAAAAGTAAAAAATGAAAATTCAAAAATTGTTGGTAATAAGTGGTGCAGGTCGGACCACAGTGCTCAAAAGCCAAATCCAGCAAACTTGAGGAAGGAATATCACCAAGCCAGACAATGCTATGATCTGAGCGTTTGGTGTGAAGGTGGTATACGGTACGATAACAGAGTGTGTTACAGCTGCGGATATCACGGACACATTGCTGTTAATTGCCAGTACTGGAGATATGAGACCAGGAGGTGCTATAACTGCAATATCAAAGGTCACATTGTCCGAGATTGCCCGAGGAGATCAATGGGAAGATCAAGGGTTATGTCTCAGAAAGTGGCAAGAATTCCAGTCAAGGTCAAGCCCGAAGAACTAAAAGTTCGAGAACCAAAAGTTCAACAACCGAAAGTTCTAGAGACGAAAGTTAAACTTTCTCAGGGGCAGAAAGAGGAAATGATAGTACATCAGTGGACTATCACAACATGCTAAAGAATTGGAAAGTTTAAAAGTGTTAAACAATCTTACTGCGGATATGTCAGTAGGTTTTCGCACATTTAATAAACTGTGACGAGATATAAACCTAAATTTCAAACTTGCTTGTTCTGTGGGTTAACACAAACTTGGATATATAGGTAACCCCTGAAATCTTGTTTGAAAGGTCCCTTATTCTGAGATACTAGGTCTTTATGCTCAGTGATATCTGGGGTATTATCCCGGGACTTCTGCTGTATGGAAGTACTGACCTAGTCCCCGGATAATACTTTCTGCAAATGCTTGAAAAAGCGCCGCCCTCAGCAAATCGATGAAACAATAAAATTGATAGTCATTGCTGTTGTAAAAAAGATCCTCTAAAGGGGACCCACCAAAAGTCGAGCCGTCATCTCTCTGCTGAACGGAAGTTCTGACCTGAGCTCTCACGGTTTCGCACCTAACCCCTTACAGATATCATCTGTGGTATACTCACCTGTAAGACTGAATATTGGGATCTGGATACGGGAGTATATTCAAGTAGTGGGACACACGGATAAATTTAAGTGCTTAAAACATTAATATCGTATCTCTGATCAGTTGAACTTTGTGTGAAAATTTAAGTGGACCAGTATACTGACAATCTAGGTAAATTGTTTAAAACTTAAAATGAAATGAAGCTTAACGGTGTTGGTGATTTGTCTCATAAGCTGATATGATCCTCTTGCACAATCTCACAAAAATAATGTTTGTAAATATTTCTGTACTGCATTTTATTTCTCTTATGTCAAAAATCCAAAAAGATTTTCAGTGTGTTTTAGCATAAATTTTTGAAAAAGTCAAAAAGATTTTCGACAACTGATATTGAAAAGTTGATGTTTTAAAATTCCGAGTGCTAAACATGATGAACAAATGGTTTGGGAGAGTGTGTTGGTTTTGAAAACAAAAATGATATATATCTCCAAGTGGTTCTTCAAATTGTAAAATCATTCTGTGATTGTATACTGTCTGCGAATGATTCATTAGATCTTTACATGTTATCATCAGAAAATTTATATTTGGGTAGAGGATGTGCAGGTTTTGAAGACCAGGTTCCGATACCTGAAGTTTTTGTGATTTCAACATGCCAGACTGCGATCCCAGCTTATCGAAAGGGGGAGTCTGAAGACATCCAAGTAGAGATTGTTCGTGAGGAGTCTGTTGATGATGATGAAAAGAAAAGAGAAAGATTTGAGGATGCTTTCACTGATAAAGACTGAAGTCGTTGAAGACTCGACACTTAAGACTCGTCAACATCTGAGGGGGAGTCTGTTGGTGCAGTCATCTGTCAACTTCGTCTTAGTTTCGAGTCTTGATCTCGTTGCGGGTCCGATCGGGGATGACATCACGAGTGACATCACCTAGGTGACATCACAAGCGATGTCATGATAATAAAAAAACATATGATGGCCGTTTACATGATCATACACAAAAGAAAAAGTGAAGTGGCTATTGTTTGATTGGACCACTAGGTGGTCCTATGAGAATCCACCAAACTAAGGCCCAATTAAATCAAAGAGATCATGTGAAGACAAAAAAGATGGAAAGCAACATAGGGATCGCGTATATGACAGTATGACGGCTCGCTTATTCAAACAGTTGGAATCGCTTATTTGGATGATGTCAGATCACTTGTATGAACGTTGATGAACCGCCTTTATGTACCTGTCTTTCGAGCGGTTCATAACTACTATATATAGGGTTCTTTGTCATTTCATTTGTAACATAGTTCAGATCTGATACCGAGGTATTGCCGGTTTTTTCCTTGTAAACGAAAACGTTGTAAAATCAATATACGAGAGGATTAAAGTGTGATACAAGCTGTGTACAAGTCCGTTTCCTTGTTTCCGCCTCTGAAACGGAGTTGAGCTCTTCCGAACGACTCGTTTAGGTCGAAATTCGATCCTACACAACCTAACGCATGCTCAAAACTTACCAATCCAGCACAAGTAATAGGCTCTAAATAAACATAAATTATCATACAATCCTTTTAACAGTTTTGATATTATATGGTTCTAATCATTAAACAAGGCAGTTTTTCATTGAACATGCTAATATCAAACTAAATATATTAACCCGATTCATGATCACAACATCATCGATATATCTACTAGCATGAAACCCCTAGTTAACTCAACATAGCACAACACTAATGATCATACAACTAAAAGATAACAAGGCACTAACCGGAAGTGTGATGTGACAATTTTTAATCGAGATAACCTTCGGTGATGGGGGCTTGTCGCCGTCGCACAAAAGAGAGAAGAGGGGATAGCTTAGGGTTTGTGTGTTCTTGTTTTGCAAGTAATGAGAAACTAAACCCCCTAATGGTTCCTCTATGCACACAAAAAGTGGGCCGAGCTCCTTAACGGGCTGCCCTTCGAACCAAGATAAGTTGGGCCGAGAGAGGTGTGTAGCACGGATAGGGTGTACGGCCCAAAGGGCTTGTGCGATCGGACCATGATGTGTGACTAGGTTTATTATACATGCATAATCACGACGCATTCATTTAATCAATCAAGTTCACGTAAACACATTCATGTAGCACATAACATTCCATTAAACCATGTATCACGTAATCACATAGAGTCCATATAGGTTAACGCGAAATGCAAAAGAAAGTTCTATAATGCGAGTTGTCACAACCTCTCTATGGTCAACAAAGGTTAAAAAGGCTGGTGTCTCGGATGTCCAAGTTGATGATGAAACGATTCTGCTGGTTCCAAAGTTGGAGAAGTAGTTGATGGTTGAAGTAGTTTTACCAAAAACAATTTATTTTTTCCGAATATTGCTGCTTTGGTTTCGTTTGCGTGTTACATTGGTTTGGATTGATTTGTCATGGTTGGTTTGTTTGTTTTTTTTTTTGGATTGAAACATATGGTTTGTTGGTTTTTTTTTTTTTTTTGAAACATATGGTTGGTTGGTTTTTTATTTGAGTCATGGTTTGTTGGTTTTTTATTTGAGACATATGGTTGGTTTTTTATTTGAGACATATGGTTGGGCTTGGAATGTTTCCTATTACTTATACGTCTTTAAACTTTACCTTTTGTTACTTTATATTTTTTTAAAATATAATTTTTAAAACTATTAATATTTTTTTAATATTTAAATTGTAAATAAAGATTTTAGTAACCGAATTTAAGTAAATAAATTTTTGTAATCATTATGTAATTACTATATTTATATTTTTAACAATCCCCAATATTTTACTCGAAAGTATATAAAATTTTGTAATAAACTGCCACTTTTGTTAAATTTATCTAAAAATAACACTTTGTATGATTTTGTTTCCTTTTTTGAATTGTATAACCGACAATATGAATTTTTTTTAAAAAAAATCGCCATTAAATTTTATAGATTTACCTTCAATTAATTTTAATTTAAATGGTTTCCTTTTTTACACTTATAACCGATTTTTTTTTTAAATTTATAGTTTCCTTTTTTATAATCACTTCAAATGTTTTAGATTAAAGGTTCTATAAGTCTAAATCAGAAAACTCTCTCACCACATTCATCATTTTTGCAGTTTTGACATTTGGTCATTTCTCATACACGTAAGTTTTATCTTTTTGTATTATACTTATACATTCAAGTTATTCTAATACTTATTTTAATACATTGATATGTTATATATGATACAATTTTAGGATATGCCTAAACGTGCAAAACCTCAAACTTTACCTTCATTTCCACTTCCTACTGGTGTTCAACCTTCCAATAGTATATACTTTATTTTTTTCTGTGTACAAATACAATAAAAAATATTATAATATGTAACTATCTTACGTAATGTTAATTTTACTTAAATTTTTGCATGTGGTGTTGGTAGAAATCCTTTGTCTAACATTACGAATGGTAATGTTTGCAATTTTTTAGACATGAATTTTTTTTATAAATAGTTAAAAAAATCCTATATGCATTTTATTCTTCAGTTGATCCTAATCAAGTTGAGCATCAAGACTATGTTGAACGTAGAAAGTTAAGGAAACTGTATTTGGATAATAAAAGAAGAAATGCAAATAATAAATCTTCCACTTTACAAAACGTCATTCGTTCATCCAACGTTTCTGTATCCGATACAAAGGATTGTCGTGTCGTAACACCAATTCGTTCATCCTCTTATATCAATACTATGGATGGACGTATTTTGCCAACCACACCTTTAACAAATCCCTACCTGGCGTGTAAGTCAATTTTTTTTGTTATTTATTTACATATTTAAGTTTTGTTTACTATGATTATGTGTTTGTTTTTTTTAAATAAAAAATTTATGTAATACATAAACCTATGTGATTTGTAAATTGGACTTTATTTGTTGCAGTTCAAGCTGGAAGAAGTCCATTGGCTAATATTACCAATGGTAATTTTTTTTATTTTTGTACACATGAATATAATGTTTCATTTAAAATTTGTTTAACATTACAAATGGTAAATTATTTGGTTTTTTAGAAAGGAATTCGTTTGTTAATGTATAATTTGATAATTTATGGATATCCATTTTTTTTCAGTTGCTTATAATGATGTTCAGCATCAAAAATCAGATGACAGAAGAAGATTAAAGAAAGTATATGAAGATAATAAGAGACATAATGTGACTAACAAATTAAACACAAGACAAAACGTAATTCGATCATCCAATGTTTCAGTATCCAATAGAAATGATTGCTGTGTTGTAACACCAATTCGTTCATCCTCTTATATCAATACCATTGATCGACGTATCTTGCCAACCACACCTTTAACAAATCCGTACGAGGCGTATACATCAGGTTGGTGTTATTTGCTTACATATTTAAATTTTATTTATTATGATTATGAGCTTTTTTTTTTAAATAAAAAAATATGTAATACATAAACGTGTTTCATACGGTAACTTAGACTTTTTTTGTTGCAGTTGAATCTGGAAGAAGTCCATTGGGTAATATTACAAATGGTAAATTCTATAATTTTTATACATGAATACATTTTTGAATTTATAATTTGTGTAAAAGGTAAATTCTTTGGTTTTTTAGATAAGAATACAATTTTTATTGTATAATTTGATATTTTATGGATATCCATATTTTTTTTTTCAGTTGCTTTTAATGATGTTGAGCATTAACAATCAGTTGAACGAAGAAAATATAGGAAATTACATTTGGATAATAAGAGAAATAATGTGAGTAACCAATCTTCCATTTCAAAAGACGTTACTCGGTCATGCAATGTTTCAGCATCCAATACAAATGAATGCCGGATCGTAACACCAATGCGTTCATTGTCTTATATCAATACCATCGATCCACGTTTTTTGCGCAACCACACCTTTAACAAATCCGTCTGAAGCATCTACTTCAGGTTGGTGGTATTTATTTATGTATTTCACATTTCTTTATTTTGATTATGACATTTTTATTATTTTTCGTTGGTATCAACATATAGGTGTAAAGAGGAAACAAAGAGGTAAACAAAGGTTTTCTACTAATCAGGGTAGAAACGTATATCCTATTCCAATGGTTGACTTATCTTCCGACGATCATATTATTCCTCAACAATTACCTGAAGATCCATATAAAGGAGTTTCTAACAGTAAGTACCTTACACACTCACTACTTTAAGTTCCACTTGAAGAACGTCATTATATTAATTTCATAACCAATAGTACAAAATGATATATTTTTTATTTTCAATAATAGATTATTTGGATCATGGTGATCAAGTAGTTGTATGTGATATATGTAATGCTAAGTTGTGGAAAGTTGAGGCCGGAAAAGGAAAGGTTTACTCCGGAAGAACAACTTACATGCTTTGTTGTGCTTATGGAAAAATACATCTTCTTAATTTTAAAGAGACGTTCTGGAATATGAAAATCTTTTTAAGAGTTTAGACGACAAGAGCAAGCATTTCTTACTGAATATTCGTCGTTTTAATTCTATGTTTTCGTTCACTTCAATGGGTGGTAAAGTTGATTCGAAAATCAATAGAGGAAATGCTCCGTATGTATACCGAATTAGTGGTGAGAATTATCATACACTGGGAAGTCTTATTCCTAAAGAAGGTGGTGAACCAAAGTTTGCGCAGCTTTACATATACGACACAAATAATGAAGTCTGTAATCGCAAAACCGTATTTAGGTATCCCTGGAAACCATTTCTTTATTTACTTTTTTTATTTATTTTTGCTTTTATGTTATATAAACATTTACTGATACTTTCGCTTTTGTCTTACAATTGCTTTACAGTAACTCAAACAAACCAGCTTCCGCAACTTCTGATTTGCTTGACACTGAACTCATAGAGTACCTTAAGGTGATTTTAGATTCAAATAATCAGCTGGTGAAAACATATAGACGTGTACGAGATCGGTTTGTTGATAATCCTCATGTTGACTTAAAATTACGGCTTAAGGCAAATAGGTCTAAAGATGGTCGTACATACAACCTACCGACGTCGTCCGAAGTTGCTGCGCTTATTGTTGGAAACATTGAGGAAGCTCTTGATAATCGTGATGTAGTTGTTGAGTCAAAGAAAGATGGTCTACAACGTATTAGCGAGCTTCATCCTTCGTATCTCGCGCTTCAGTATCCATTGCTTTTCCCTTTTGGTGAAGATGGTTACCGGGTTGATATTCTTCATAGAGAAGGAAGGGCATCAACGAAGAAGAAAGAGTCAAAATGTACAATGAGAGAGTATTTTGCTTACCATGTTCAAGACAGAGTGAATCATTTCTCTTTGATTCTCAATGCTCGAAGACTTTTGCAACAGTTCTTAATTGACGTATATACGATGATTGAAAGTGAACGCTTACTATTCATACGTCTGCCGCAAAAAAAGCTGAGATCTGAGACATATGATAACCTTAAAAAGCTTGGACAAAATGGTAATCCAGATATGTCAAATGTTGGAACACGTGTACTACTACCGTCTTCGTTTACCGGTGGATCGCGTTATATGAGGGAGAATTATTACGATGCGATGGCCATTTGTAAATGGTTTGGCTACCCTGATTTTTTCATTACGATCACGTGTAATCCTAAATGGCCGGAGATTAAAAGATTTCTGAAGGACACGAAGATTAATCCCGAGGATAGACCGGACATTTTATGCCGATTGTTCAAAATGAAGCTTGACGCAATCATGAAAGACTTGCGAGAGAAATCTTTATTCGGCAATGCATCGGCAGGTAAGCATCCATTTAAATCAGTTACTTTATTATATATTTTTTGGTCTGCTACATTTATAACCATAACTTCGAAAATAAGTATTTTAATATTAACTATCCTATTGCAGTTGTCTATACCATAGAGTTTCAGAAACGAGGTCTACCGCATGCGCATATCTGTCTGTTCTTAAATGACGAAAGTAAGCTTCCTTCGGTTGAGCATGTTGACAAGTTCATTTCTGCCGAGATACCTGACAAAAACTTAGAATCAGATCTATATACTCTTGTCAGCGACTATATGATTCACGGACCTTGTGGTGTTGCAAAACCAAATTGTCCGTATATGGTCGACGGTAAGTGTTCGAAGAAATTTCCTAAGAAGTTCTGTGATAAGACTTCTCTAGATTCGAATGGTTATCCGGTCTATAGACTAGCCGATTCAGGTTTTTTTGTTGAGAAATCTGGTATTCAGCTTGATAACAGAAGCATGGTTCCGTATAGCAAAACCCTATTGAGATGTTATCAGGCACACATTAACGTCGAATGGTGCCAGGCTGCGTCCATTAAGTATTTGTTTAAATACATTAACAAAGGACCAGATAGGGCAGAATTTGCTTTTGTACCAAATGCCGATGAAGGTCAGCTAGAAGATGGAAAAGATGAAATCAAAGAGTATTACGATTGTAGATATCTCTCGGCATGCGAAGCTTCATGGCGCATATTTGCATTTGATGTTCATTACCGCTATCCATCCATAATCAGGCTTCCATTTCATCTACCAGATAAACAAAACGTTGTATACGGCCCTGACGACGAACTTGCTAGTGTTCTACAAAAACCATCTGTTTCATCTACGATGTTTTTGGGGTGGATGGAAAAGAACGAAAAAGATCCGTTGTCACGCACCCTTACTTACGTTGAGTTCCCAACAAAATTTATTTGGAAGAAGGACGAAAGGATATGGGATAAACGCATAATAGGCAAAACCATTGGTCATATTCATTGTGTGAATCCTTCTATGGGCGAGGCATACTTTTTAAGAATCCTTCTTAATAAGGTAGTAGGTCCTAAGTCTTTTGAAGACATTGGTACTGTGAATGGACAAGTCTTTCCAACATTTAGAGATGCGTGCTACGCTAGAGGCCTTTTAGACGACGACAAGGAGTATATAGAAGCTATCAAAGAGGCGTACTACACATGTTCAGGTTACTATCTTCGTAATCTGTTTGCTACAATGTTGGCGTCTAATACATTATCAAAGCCTGAACATGTTTGGGAAAACACATGGGAGTACCTTGTGGATGGTATTTTATACAATCGGCAAAAGCTTTTGAGGATCGAAGGTACGTAAATTGTTATTTAATATTTTGACAGTTATGTCTTATAGATTAGTGTTTATTAATTTCATTTTTTATTTACAAGAATTTTAATAATTTATTTACATAATTTTAGTAGGTTTGTCTCTTCTAGAAAAACAAATAAGGAACCTAACGTTGCTGGAAATTGAGCGTTACTTATTACGTAACAACTCAAGTTTAAGTCGGTTTCTGTCTATGCCTCAACCCGACAGTGAATCAATATATTCAGCAGACAGCCGTTTAATTGCTGACGAGCTTAGGTACGATGTAAGCGCTACTGCCATTGAATTTGATAATAATTTAAGCAGCCTAGCCGATGTGCAGCGTTTAGTGTTTGATGAGATAATTAAAGCAGTTAATAGTAATGCGGGTGGTCTGTTCTTCGTCTATGGCTACGGAGGTACCGGTAAGACATTTCTTTGGAAGACATTATCTGCATCCATTAGATGTAAAGGAGATATTGTACTAAATGTTGCATCAAGTGGAATCGCATCTCTTTTGTTACCTGGTGGACGTACTGCACATTCAAGGTTTCATATACCTTTAAATTTAACAGAAACCTCTATGTGTTTTATTAAACCGGATGATGACATTGCTGATTTATTGAAGAAAACGAAATTGATCATTTGGGATGAAGCACCGATGAATCATAAACATGCGTTTGAAGCACTTGACCGAACAATGAAAGATATCTTCAAATGTGAGATGACCTTTGGTGGAAAAGTTATGGTGTTTGGTGGTGACTTTAGACAAATACTTCCGGTTGTACCAAATGGCAGTAGACGAGATATCGTTAATGCTTCAATCACGTCGTCGTATATTTGGAGTACTTGCAAGGTCCTTACGTTAACCAAAAACATGAGGTTAACTGTAGGAGCCAACGCATATGATATATAGGAGATTAAAGCTTTTGCGGATTGGTTGCTTGACTTGGGCGAGGGAAAGATTGGTGACAGTGATGATTGTGAGGTGGTTATAGATATTTCTGAAGATTTGTTAATCAAGTGCTCTGAGGATCCTATGTCAGATCTGATCGACTTTGTATATCCTTCGCTTCTTCAATTGTACAAAGATAAAGATTATTTTGCTAAAAGAGCTATATTGGCACCAACACACGAGGTTATTCAAGAAATTAATGAAAAATTGCTTGCTTCGTTTCCTGGCGATGAAGTGGAGTATTTGAGTTCTGATAGTATTTGTCAAACTGATCAAGGAAAGAATGAAGCAAATGCGAGACTATATTCTCCCGATGTTCTGAATGGTCTAAAAATTTCTGGTCTGCCTAATCATCGATTAGTCCTTAAAGTTGGTGTACCTGTAATGTTGCTTCGTAATATCGATCAACAAAATGGTTTATGCAACGGTACAAGACTACGGATTACAAACTTTATAAACATGTTATAGAGGCGGAGATTATATCCGGAGGAAACATAGGGACCAGAACGTTTATTCCACGAATCAGTTTGACACCGTCGGATAAAAGAATTCCTATCAAGTTTCAACGACGACAATTCCCCTTAAATGTATGTTTTACAATGACTATAAATAAAAGTCAAGGACAATCTCTATCAACGGTTGGATTGTATTTGATATATCCAGTTTTCTCACATGGTTAGCTTTATGTTGCGTTATCAGGAGTTAAAAGCAGAGGCGGTGTGAAGTTGCTTATACTAGACAAAGATGAGAATGTAACGAGTAAAACAACAAATGTAGTCTACAAGGAAGTTTTTTTCGGCATTTGAATAGTTTTTTTGTTTTTTTTCTTCCAATGTATGCATTTGTACAAAATATTATATTTCAAAGTAAATAATATGGTTTTGGATGAAGCCGCGCATCACGCGGGCATTAACCTAGTTATGTTATAAATAGCAATCCGACATGCACAAAGTTATGGGTGGTGTCTATATGGGATGGGTTTCATCCCTATCCCTTGTTTTAAGACTGGCCTACGCAAGACGTAACAGTTATGAGTTTTATTTTGTCACGTGTTCTATGTTCCTGTAAGAATCTTCTAACACTTTGCTATCAAAGCATTATTCCCTCAATCCAATCTTATTTATGGGTGATACCATGATGCTAAATGATCTCTCTTTCATTTATTTTTACTAAATGTATCTACTTCTCTCAAGTTTCACATTAATATAGCTCAAACCTTTCTTTTTTTTTTTTCTTTTTCTTTTGTCATTTTGTTATATTTTGTTGTAAAGTATTTTTATTCTTTAAAGTGCGTTTTTAACCATTTTAAGGTTTTTTTTAGATAATGTTTTTTTTTTCTTATTAATAAAACACATTTTATGTTATATATACACATTAATTAATAAATGATAAACGAGCCGAGCTCGAGCTTCAAAAATAGAGCTCAAATGGAGATGAGCTTAAGCTCTTGCCGGTATGCAAGTTAAACAAGCTCGAGCTTGAGTCTAGTCAAGCTTGGACTCGGCTCATTTACACCACTAGCGTTTACCCTAAAGTTGACTATTGCAAATCTTGACCTTGACCTGGTTTTGAAGTTGACCAGCCCAATTCAATACCAAAATCAAGCAATATCAACTGTTTGATTGCTAGTTTGGGCCAACTTTTTTAGAGTTGACCAATATTTCATTGTTGACATTTCTTTTACAAAACTGCTTTCTGTTAGTAACACACTAAACAATTTCCAGCATCTATACCATTTAATTTCATTCTGAAAACTTTGACCACAAACTCTCACAATAGGTATATACAACTACTGTATTGTTTACATGTATATACAATGTTGATACATATACATATGTAACTAAGTATCTGTTTGTGCATTAATATGTTGTATACATAATACATCCATAGATTAAAAATTACATTCTATAAGAGAGAAAGGTAATCATTTATAGAGAAACTACACCAAAATAAATACAATAATATATAAAAAAGTGGAAACCAAATAGAAAGTATACCTATTAGTTTTATCTGCTACTATCTTCTTTCAAAACCTCAAACCACCACAAAAAAACATTTACAAAAACATTCACACATGATATACCATTCCCACCTCAAGGGTGGAAGCATGCGGTACCGTTAAAGCGTCCGTCGAAGACCTGCTATTTCTCCTCAAAAACTCATAACCTAAATTTATAACAATCTTTTTAACAAAACTCGACCCTTGTTTTGCTTTCACGTACGAGTGTCCCAAAATGTAGGCTACCCCGGCCTCCCTAGCCTCCATTAGGTCTCGTAACTCACCCCGTGAATCATTATCCATCTCTGGGCTCTCCGGTACCACAAATCTCACCCTTTTCCTCACCGGTTTTATTTCCTCGACCTCGGGCCCGTCTTCGCATTCCGTGCGGATTTCTACATGCGTCCCCACAACCCTCATCACCTCTTCGTCATTTCCCGGTTTACCATCCCCATCAGGGATACAACTGTCTTTCTCTTTCTTGATAAACTCTGCTATACTACAAACCAAATCCTTTTCAAACTCCACGTCATCCTTGTGAACATCACGGTAACCATACCTGACTATGCACCGATACACACGGTACTCTCGTGGCCCGATACGCCCCACTAGAAACCGTTCTTCATGGCTTACGTGTGGGACCGGGACTGATTTCACACAAAGAAAAATAAGCACTTGGTGGAAAGCTGGGAGGTTGGTTACAAAATGAGAAAAGATCGCAGGGATGCCCGAAACCAGCTCGGTATGAACAAGCCCAATTCCGCGAACCCGGACTATGCCAAGTGTCGGGCCCAGGCTCAGTAGCCAATCAACCGATACTTTGTTTTGGACGTCAAAATCGTACTTTTTAAGTGTACCATAGTGCCACACGTACATCACAAGCATGAAAATGAGCGAGAGTGCTATCGGGACCCACGCTCCTTCTAGAAACTTGATAAGAGAAGCCGAAAAGTACAACGCTTCAATCATCCCGAAAAACACAACAAAACCGATTGCAAGAAAAACACTTTGGTGCCAGCATAAGACGATGATAAGAGACATCAAGCAAGTTGTAACCAACATGACCGTTATAACCGCCAAACCTGATCACGAATCACGATACAATGAAATCAGTTAAACGTATCTTAACCATTTAACAAACTGTTTAAAAGTTTCCTTAAAACACCGTACCTGAAGCGTTGCCCATGCGTTTGGTATCTCTAAATCCGATGGTAACGGCTAAGCATAACGTCATCAAGATCCAGTTGATCTCCGGGATATATATTTGCCCGTGAAATTTTGAATTGGTATGGACTATTTTGACCCTCGGAAAGCATCCGAGAGAAGAACATTGTTTTATAATCGAAAAGGTCCCCGTAATTATTGCTTGACTTCCGACAACTGCAGCGAGTATGGCTATTAACAGCACCGGCACCCTCAAACTCTCTACAAATTTATTACATTATTAACATTTTTTTAATTATTTTGGAATGCGAAAGATGAAAAGCAACTTACTGGGTACAGAGATGTAGAACCCAATCTGGTAGTCGTTTTCGATAACGTGATGCTGAGATAAATACGCAGCTTGCCCCATATACGCGAGAATTAAAGATGGATAAACAAACGACGTAAAAGCTATTTGTATAGACAACTGTGAAAAGTGTCCAAGATCAGCAAACATAGCTTCCGACCCTGAAAACATGAACACGCGTTTTATATAAATGACAAACAATTTATACACGTAATGTAAAAAAAAAAAAAAATACTCGCCTGTGATACATAATAGGATACCCCCTAAAGATTTCCAGCCTCCGCTTTGCGTTTTCTTGAGAAACTTATACATGTGAACAGGGGATAACGCTTTGTAGATGTGAGGGTTCCAGTGAATGATATTGTATAAGCCGATTGAACTGATGCTAAAGAGCCATATTATGATCACGGGTGCGAACAAATGCCCGACCCTGTGGGTCCCATAATGTTGTAGTGCAAACAATGCTATCAGTATGATACATGCAACCGGGACTTCTACATCTGCAACAAATATATCAATTTCTTTTAATCATAAACGTAACTGTGTGATCGAGTGTGGGTCCCACTGTTGAACAAGCATATGAAAGATTTACAACCAAATAACATGTGCTTCTTTTTGAGATTGTGGATAGATGACTGTTGCTTCCATAACCTTTTGAAGTAGACTGAAGTACTCTTTCTAGTGGTGGATGATGTGTGATCCATTGCTCACGGTATGTCAATACGACAGAATGTCTTCTAAGGGGATCCATTAAGTATTAAGATAAGACGTAAAATTACCTACCTATCCTTGGTTTTGTTTAACTTATCATCTGATTTTTTAAAGTCCCAATAATCAATCTTAAAACACCCGTCCATAACGTGATTAAACTCTGCACAATCTAGGAATTCTCGAACATAAACTACAAGGTTGTCGACCGTTTCATTCACAATTTCTTGGAAATAAGGGAGTTTTGCCGGAAAAGAATGACATTTGCTATCATACTTAAGCTAAAAACCATAAACTAAAGACAAGTAACTTGGTAAAGACGATGATTGACCCGCTTTTGTGAACAATGACAACACTATAGACAAGATAATTAATTTAACATAGGAAGACTATGTAATTATGTATCTTACATTTGTGATGTTCTTTGGCCATTGCAAGTTCCACACCCGAAACCGCTGAAAACACTGCAAAAATCATCATAACAATACATCAATCAGGCAAATAAGAAGAGATTTATGCATAATATCATAAGCAAACTTGAAGAATTCTCACCAAAAACAGATATTATTATTAATATTGTCACAAAAATCAACCTAATATGGGCCCAATAAACCCTATAAATATAAACTAATTGTCTACAAATTTGAAAGTAATGAAGAAGTTAAACAAACAAGAAACCTGAAAGGGCAGGGGTTAGAACACCATCACCAATGACCATACAAGCTCCAACAAGAGCCAAGACAAGTAAAAACCTCTGCAAAACTCTATATTTCTCCAAAGTGGATTTAAGTCTTGACCCAAAGGAAGTCAAAGCTAAATTAGGTGTTTCATTTTTATAGCTTGACAATTCTTCATCAGCCAGTTGACAATTAGGCAATGAACCCACTCTAGCATGTCTACAAAGCAAAGAATAGAGTGCAAATGTGCCTCCTTCACCATTATCATCAGCTTTCAACACAATGAATACATATTTCAACAAAGGGACTAAAGTCAGAGTCCAGAAAATGAAAGAAAGTGCACCAAATATTTCCTCATTAGTCTCTGAATGCACAATATCTTCAGCAAAAGTACTTTTAAACACATATAAGGGTGATGTGCTCAAATCTCCATAAACCACACCCAAACTTTGGTAAGCCAATGTCAAAACTGTTGCCCATGACTGTTTCTGTAAACAAATGGAACAAATTTCAAATGGGTATTGTCTAAGATTAATCTTTTGACAAATTGTAACATACCCAACTCACCTTTGGATGAATCTGATGAAACCCAGGTTCCAGATCCATAATAAGTTGGCTTAAATCAATAAAGATGCAAGCTTTATCTTGATTAGCAGATGACCCATTTGGGGGAAAGTAATTAGATTGAGTTGAAACTTGAAACAGTGAGTTAATGGCTAAATCTTGAATGAAAAGGTGGGAGTGAAGAGTTTAATTATTATTAAGTGAATTGAATAAGATGGGGAGAAGACACCCACCCTAGTAGAGAACATTGATTGAATATAATAATAAGTGAGAATTAGGTTACTTAGCACCAAGATGGAAATAATATAGAGCAATGGAAGGATGGGTTTGTTTAATGTGAGAAACTGCTGAGATAGCAGTTGAACTAACAGAGAAGGATGAACCAAACACGAAAAGGAACAAAACAAGTGCCTAACTGGAGCTTATAAACTGTATTTTAATATTGCGTGTGATGTGTGGGATTTATGAGAAAAGATTGATGTGCAAGGAAGAGGCATATGTGTAGGGGTACTAACGAGCCGAGCGGCTCGCGAACTCTTCGAGATCGGTTCGATAAAAAGCTCGAAATGAGCCAAGCCTTATCAAGTCCGAGCCGAGCTTGAGCCTAAAATAAAGCTCGTTTGTTTATCGAGCCCGAGCTCGAGCCTCGCATGTGAAGCTCGTTAGGCTCGTCGAGCCTTAGTGTAAACGAGCCGAGTCGAGCCGAGCTTATTCAAAATTGTTTACAACCCTAACTTGAACCTAAAAAGTCTATTATTTATATTATTTTTATTTAATATATTAATTAATAGATAACAAACGAGCCGGGCCCGAGCCGAGATCGAGCTTGAGAAAATACAAACGAGCCGAGCTCAAGCCTTGAAAACAAAGCTCGAATCGAGCCGAGCTCGAGCCGAGCTCGAGCCCGAGCTCACATAACTTAATCGAGCTCGAGCTCGAGCCTGGTCAAGCTCGGGCTCGGCTCGTTTGCACCCCTACATATGTGTTTTATAATTTTACACCTTTGAGTGAGTTTATAACTCGGTTTTTTTTTATAATGTTAAATCTTAACTTGGTTGATACAGATTAACGCTAACTTGCTAGTCAAGACGTTACGGTAACTAATTATGTTATAATTATGAAACGAAATCAATTTAACCAGCTTGTCAAATTTAGTCTTCCAAGTTTATCAACTTGTGACTTGTCATTATTCACTGTCTTCTGGGTCATATGGCTGAATCGTAACATTTGTATTAGGGTTGGGAATCATGCCTAACACTATTGATCTTGGCTTATTTTTTTTGTTATTTAAGTTTTTATTTATGTGTATTTATAATTGTTTTGTGTATATTTATAATTATAAGACTTATATACAACATTATACACTTATGGACTATTAATTAATATAGTGGAATGGTGTTTGGCTCCTACAACATTTGAAGATGGGCTACAATGTTTGAGAATCATCCACGAACAACAACAGTTCATACAATTTCATACATCCTCTTTTTAGAACATGTGCTAAGGTTCTCCTTAAGTAGAACTAGGGCTTTTTTAGAACATGTGCTAAGGTTCTCCTCAACTAGAACTAGGGCTGTAGATACACCGAACGTTCAGCAAACAGTTTGTAAACTGTTCGGCATGAAGTTCGTTTGCATTCGTTCGTTTATTATACAAACAAACATGAATAAGAAATTTTGTTCAATTAGTTAAACGGACAAACACGAACAAAGGTCATGTTCGCTTAATAGTGTTTGTTCATGTTATTCATTAAAATTTTGGACATTTATTTTTTTTTATCTAAACATTTTTATATGTTTTAGTTCTTATTTATGTATTCCCTAACAAATAAAATAAGAAACCTTATCCTCATACTGCTTATGCGTCATTCCCCTTACCTTCTTATTATTCATGTCGACGAATACCACCTACCTCTGTTCTACGACTAGGGCTTCAATTTCTAGCAATGTTCCCTCCGCCATCCACTCCACTGATTTTATTTGTGTTTGTTTGTATCCGTGAACACGGATAAGGCCTTTTTCCTATTTGGTTGATTCGTTTACAGCACTAAGTAGAACTCCATGCACTTACAATTTAAACATTTAACAAATCCGTTTGAAAACATAAAAAGTTGTGTATACGTAAAAGGAATTATATTGAGGAGTAACATTTAAACATTAAAATCTGTGTTTTGAAAACAACAATGTTGTTTGCCCAAAAGATAAAATAAAATTATCTTTTCTTTAAAAAAAATGTTGTTTATCCAAAAAGTAAAATAAAATAAAGTTTTATCTAAGGCTACCCGGGCACCTTCGGGGAGTTCCTTCGGGGACCATTTTTGCCGAGAGTGGAGGTGCCGCCATTCAGGCGGGGAGTGAAATCGGGGAACAATTTCGGGGAGGAGGCACCGAAGAGGGAAGGAGAGAGAAGATGGGCCAGCCTTTATTTCAACCAATGAAATTTTTTCTTTTTTTTAATAAAAAAACAATTCCCCTAAGAGAGGTGCACCCCGTACGTTTTTAGACAAGAGGGAAGTTATAGAGGGGAAATGACATGGCAGCGTATGATTGGGTTAAAAAAAGTTTTCCCTCACCTAATTAGGGGGTGCCCCCTTCACCCTAAGTAGTAAAAGTAAAATAAAATAAAGTTTTATCTATGTACTAAATCATTTTCTAAAATATTCAATGTACCTAGTTTGAGAAAACAACGTTTCTCTAAAACTGTTATATTTTATTAAGAAAAAACTAGACAAGCTATTTATTGGTTGAGTAGGAAACCGTTTTTAGTTTACACGTTGTTTTATATGGATTTAATCCACTACTAGTGTTGTCAAATCTTTGAAACAATAACATTCGAATTTGCAAATGGTTTTTAAAATACCAAACAGTTTAGAAACTATGCTGCATCTAACAAACTTGTTAGAACAAAATAAACGTTCGTAAAAAAAAACGTTTAACACCAACTTATCAAAATTCAATTCATAAGTTTGTATAACACAAGTTATTTTCCTTTTCTAGCTTTCAACAAATCCCACCCACTCGTACACTCATAGGCAAAAGGCCACCTATGCCCGCGATCACAAACAACACTAGTGACCCGGGCCGTCACTAATTTTGGAGGAAACCCACTGACCAAAAGCCCGTTGTGGTAAAACCCACGGCTCACGCATGACATTTTGTCACGAAAGAGACTTCACCCTAGAGAAAGTCACCAAGAGCTCCGCTTGAATAGAAAGCCACGATTTCAATCTGGTATCTTTAAAATCATCCTCACTTGCAAGACTCAAATAAACAATAACGTTAGAGATGATTGAGGTATCATGTTTGACATGGTTCTCTTAAAGCGCCTTTTAATCCTTTATCCACTTATGAAATTGTCTTCTGCGTTACAACAGCTGGAAGGCTTGTTGATGATAGTTTTTTTTCTTATTTGGAATTAAGACAACACAAAAATCGCCCATGGCATTAAAACTTATTGGCATATTGGGATGAGATAAGGCTTAGGGACCATTAGGTTCTGAGTTCGATTCCCACTAAAGGGTTTTTCAAATTTATTAGGTTTTCTCTCCAGTGGTCCATCAGTGATCCAAATTTACTAAAAAAAAAAAAAAAAAAAAAAGAAAACAGTGTATTCCAAGATAATAGGATGTAGTTGTGTATTCTAAGAAAATGGCAACATCTCAAAAAATAGTGTCTTTATGATAACTATTCACATGTGCATATAATTTCCGATACTAACTTACATGAAAAATCATAAAATAATCACAACACTACGAAAATTTCAGAGTAAAAACATTTAACAAGTATAAACTATAAATACAATAAACAAATACATAATTGAAAATTATAAGAGTAAAAACGTTTAACAAGTATAAACTATAAATACAATAAACAAATACATAATTGAAAATTATAATTATGATACAATAATCGGCTATATTAGAAGACTCGTTGTTTCAGGTATAGAGAATAATAAAATATTCAAATAATTATTTATTGTCGGTCGGTTGGCTTGTTTGTTTATTTATTTACTTGGGAGCTCATCGTCACACTACACGGGAGCCAAAAATACGGAATTATTTATTTATCTTAGGTCGTTGTTTCCCTTAATGAATTAAAAGGTTCTCTGTAATATAAAATCAGATTATCATTTCGTCTAATATGTAAACATATTAAAGCAACAAAGCAAAATATAATATATATTATATGAAATTTAATAATCTTGAAAAAATACAAAAGATTTGTATGATCTCTCAATTTTAATTTTATATACGAGTATACAACAGCTTTTGTGGATATAAGACAAAATTTTATTAAAAGTTATGGAAACTTCATGCTCATATAATTCATTTTTTACTCATCATTATATTATGTAGTATGATTTCATAAAAGTAAAATTTAAGGCTCATAAAATTACATTATGCATTTGTAACCTATGTAGTCATTTATCTTGAGAGTATTAAGGACAGCTTACGAATACTAATTCTTTTTATAATATTTCATAACATAATATAATATAATTAAGTAGTATATGAGTTTATAGGAATCGTGGATATACAAATGATAAATGTGAAAAGAAGTGGATGAAAAATCAATTATCATTTTTTGAGGGTTTATGAATTATCTTCCACATGTTGAGAGAATAATGTGACAACTGTTTGTGTTCCAGACTCACCATTGAGTAATTGGCCAATGCAACTTGGGTCCTGACTCATTCTGGTACCGACTCCTACACCATCATTCTTGTCTTCATGGTATATGAGGTCCACTATGAAATGTTTACTAATTTATTTGCGTTATCTTTCTTTGGATTTTCAACTATTTGCTTTTTTAACAAATTACTAAATGTTACAAGAAGCGCTGCAAATGAACCAAATGATTTTGTTTGTGTTTATTTGTTAAGAAGCATATGTGTTTATAAAGTTCATGAATACTTTCTGAATGAGATTTTTATGTTTGTATTCGTCTGTTAAGAAAATGAACTTGTTCGTTTGTTACTTTTTATTTTAATGGATGACCTTCACTATACACGTGAATACATGAGCAAAACTATACTCATTTCGTCAAAAGCCTCGTTTTGTAGTACAAAATCAGAATCATGAACATCTTTTGAGTTTTTAGTTTTCCCTTTATATCAATTAAATTTTAAGAAATTGTAATAGCATTTTCCCCTTAGAGAACCCGGGGCGGTCCCGTGATGGAGCCCGAGCACGCGTTATATGATAACGCTACACCGCCGCCACCACTTGAAAACGCGTGGTACAATAAACGCGTTACCATCAACACGCGTTGAAGTTTCAAAAATCCGACCGTTGGTTGTGCACATGACCGTTTAAAAACGGTAACTTTAATAAAAAAAAAAAAAATCCATTTTATCTATATATATATCCACATTTTAACCATTTTTTCATACACCAAACTATATCTTTTAAACCATTTTACACCCATTTCACCCAATTTTTTATATCTTTCTCAAATGGAATTCCCTACCGATTCGACGTTTCCGATGTCTAGCGATTCCGAGTCGTCTTCCGACAACGACACGCTTAACTATTTTGTGTCGGTGTATAACGAGCTTGATGCCGAGTCGTCCCGCACAAAGAAGAAGATGGTCGGCCGTGATCGTATACGTGCCAACGAAGTTTTGATGAACGATTATTTTGTGGAAAACCCGCTATACAATTCCGAAACGTTTAGAGATCGTTTTCGTTTACCCAAAGAATTATTTTTAAAGATTGTTGGAGACATCGAGGCAAGCGAGGGATGGTTTCAAGAAGGTTTCGATGCGAGGGGCAAACCAAGTTTCACGCCGATTCAAAAATGCACGTCCGCCATTCGCCAACTAGCGACAGGTAACCCACCCGATCAATATGATGAATACCTAGCTATGTCTGAAAGAACTTCACGTGAGTGTTTGCAATTTTTTTGCAATGCGGTCATTAAGTTGTATTCTAACGAGTTTTTACGAAAGCCGACGAGCCACGACATCTCTCGTATTTATGCCGCACACGAGGCTAGATGGCATTTTCCCGGGATGCTCGGTAGCATCGATTGTACACATATCGAGTGGAAAAATTGTCCAAGAGAGTTGCGAGGGGCGTATGTGAGGGGAGACATCAAAAGACCAACCATCATACTAGAAGTGGTGGCGTCGAATGATTTATGGATTTGGCATTCGTACTTCGGTGTTCCAGGTTCAAACAACGACATAAACGTGTTGCACACGTCGCCGTTGTTCCAAAGCGTAACGGATGGTACCGCACCTTCGTCTCCTTTCTATGTTAACGGTCGACATTACATACGAGGCTTTTATCTTGTGGATGGTATCTACCCGTCTTGGTCCGTTTTTGTGAAAGCTCCCTCATTTCCCGTCGAGGCTAAAGAAAAGGCGTTCAAAAAATTGCAAGAATCGGCAAGAAAAGATGTTGAGAGGGCGTTTGGTGTTTTAAAGGGTAGATGGGGTATCCTACACCGACCGGTTCGTTCGATGACCAAGAAAGCAATACATAGCATAGTGTATGCGTGTATCATATTGCACAATATGTTGATCAAACACGACGGACGTGCAATATCCCTGGATTGGGTACCGGATCCTCCTACACAAGTTCAAGTTCCACAAGATATCCATTTACAATTGCGTAACGAAGAAACTCACTTTCGGTTGAGATACGATTTAGTCGAACTAGTAGGTTCTCTAGGTTTGGAGTTTCCGGATTCGGACGAGGAGTAGGTTTTTTTTTTTTTTTTTTTAAATTGTATGTTCCTAGTATAATTCGAGGAGTAGGTTTTTTTTTTTTAAATTGTATGTTCCTAGTATGTTAAATTGAACTAGTATGTTTTAAAATTAATGAAATTTTTAATTTAGTGTTTTATTTTTATTTTCTAATTTTAAAATGAAAATTAAAAAAATTGGGAGGGAGTGATGGAATTCCATCACTAGTGATTCCACCCCTAGTCCATTTCTATCACTAGTGATGGAAATTGGATTGATGACATGGCATTAGTTGATTGGATAGTGGGAGTGATGGAATCCATCACTAGTGATTCCACCCCTAGTCCCCTTATATTTTAAGGAGTATTATGCATTAAGATAATTACAATGTGAAATAGATCATTTACTTTCTATGACTTTTTTTATTATTTCGTATTTGTTGCTAACCGGTGGGATTCCCGTGCTTTGCGGCGGGCTTACGATCGGCATTGACTCGGTTCGTTAATGTATCAAAACCGTATCGGCTCAGTTTTTATAGCAACCAAAAGAGATACACCCAAAAGGATGTCGGCGCGTGTTTTACATCGCTCGAAAACTATAGAAACAAATACTGATACCGGTACCGATGTTGTTTAGGTGGCCATCAGTTTGGTCACTTGCACTTGTTATAACATATAGTACTAAAAAATACTCTGTTGCCAATACAAACTTTATTTTTAATCAGTTTTGTACCATCACGTCGTGAAAATCATAAAAAAACGAATACGCTAACACAAAAATTCAACTACATTTACCCATTCGATTAAATTTTTTTATCGAATCGTAGGTTAAAATAAGCATGTTGCAACGACGTATTCAAAATTTTATATTATGTTAATCAAATAACAAAAAAGATAAACAATACATAAATAACTCAACGAATTTTGTATCACCATGTCCAGAAAACCATAAAACCACATACAACACCGGTATCAGTGTTCGTTCGAATAAAACTTTTATCGAATCGTAGATAAAAATAAAAACGTCGTAATGATATATTCAAAAGTTTAGTAAACGTCATATTATATTACTCAAATAACGAAAAGGGTAAACTTCTTATAAAACGTCATATTATATTGTTTAAATAAGGAAAGGGGTAAACTGCATCATTTTATGTTACTGTGTACGACTCGGTTTTAAATAAAATTTATGTTTAAAGATAGATAAAAATAAGCACATCGTAATGACGTACTCGGAATTTTATAAAACATCATAATTTTAAGTTCTCAGAATTTTATAAAACATCATAATTTTAAGTTATAAAGAAAAAACTTAATCTATTCAAAAGGAATTAAAAATAATTATAAAAATAAAGAAAAAACAAAATAACTTTTAGTGAACTCCACTAACAATTCAATTTAAAAGTTACTAAGAAAATATAAATTAAAATAGGATACTGTACAACTACTTTCAAATGTAAGGTATAAGAATTGATCATTAGGAAAAAATACCAAACTTTTGTGGGTGATTGGATGCCAATTCGAATTGAATGTTATGATGTGGATAAACACAAACATAACTATCTAAATCATTGAATAATATTTTATCCAAGTAATTAGATGTCGACCTTTAAAAACATTTTATTGCTGTAACATTTCGCTTGCTTTTTTTTTATGAAACGACGACTTTTTTTGTGTCTGGCCATCGTCCTCTTCAGTCGGAGAGCTCCGTTGCTCCACTCTGACCAAACTATGTTATCTTAACCACGCCAACGTTGACTTCAGTGTTTGGTTTGGGCGTTCCCCGGGGAAACCCTGCCGCCGACTGCCACTTGACAGATGTTGTGACTTGTGCCACCACAAGAGTTGAACACTCTCTAGCGTAGCACATGGTGGGACGAAAACCTGGGTGGGCTCAAGATAGAACCTAACACCTCTGCAAGGAGGCTAGACTCTATCCATCATTTGCTTCTTCGGGTTATATTATTTTTGGACTAGATACTAAATAAACAATAAGTAAACTGGATCTTACCAAGCAGTCAAGCACTGCACTTAAGAAGATCTGTCTTCAAAAACAATATTATACTCGTGAATCGATCATGACTGAAGAAGGCGTAAGGTGTTACTTCTTTCCATATTGGGTAGTGAAGAAGATATAATTTTTAACAATGACTGGTTAATGTAGAAGTTGACTCGATCTTATGTAACTAACATAATCAAATGATCTTATGTAACTAACACAATCAAATGATCTATTAACGAAGAGTACAAGAGGTTATTGGTCTAAATCCCATTATAAGTATCTAAATGTAAGTATTTATAGTTTAAAAAAATGAAGGCACAATACTCATTTCTATTTGTAGATCGGTATACAGAGTTAAATCTAGTTTTCTTATAATTGTGTAATGATAAGTAGAACATCTTATATTAACGAAATGATAAATTCAATATTATACGTTACATATAAAAAATGATCTTTACAAATCAATTACGAATTTATGATAACATTATTCAAAGAAAAAACACTTTTAACGTGGTATTATAGAACGGCTTTTCCCAAATACATTGTTGAATGGTAACACACACCCTCCAATCTTACTACTAAATCTACATTAATGTTCATCATGAGACTACAACCCCCAATCATAAGGATGGACACCTTTTCTACACAACTTGATACCGTTAGATCACTAAGCCCTTTGGTATCGCAAATGCTTAATGTATAATGGATATATTACACGTATGTATAGGAAAACATCTTCTAATAGTATTTCATTGCATAATTGAAAGGATTGAAGTTAAACTTAGAATGTATTAAAAAAATATAAAAAGATAAATGCAGTAATGTCTCATGGCCTACTTTGAACTATTTGGATGACAAATAAGATCAATTTTGACTTTGACTCAATAATTTGTGGCATTGAATCACACCATCCAGGGGTTAGTAGAATGTCCACATTCGCATCTTTAAGTCTCCCTCCCATCCTTGAATATAAAAGACATATATGGTAACAATATTGTATAAATAATTTATGAAAACAACCATAAGATTTGACGGGGACTAAAGAATTATTATTCAATCAATTTAAGATTTGATGGGGATTAAAGGATTATTATTGGTTACAAATATTTCTTTTAACGGACAACTAAATCACCGGATAAGCATCATGGGATGCACTAATTCGAGCAAATGCATCCCCTCCTCCATAACGGTCAAAGTTGGATGCATATCCGAGCCACCAAGCCAACAATTCCGGGGGAAACCTGCCTGCACGAAGACCCACCGCTATAAAACTGGATTCGGCTCGGTTTCGAGCTACTGCAGAGAGACCTAGTTCTAAACTTCATTGTCACCACCAATATCCTTCAAAGTGATGCTAGTGAGAGATGAACTTGGGACCTCAAACAATAGAAACCAAGTGACTAACCACTAGACCAACTTGTTAGGAGTATTAATTTGTTAAAAGAGTATTATGATATGCTTATTGGCTCCCAAAGTATTTATTGTTGATGCTTAGCGTAGTTGGAACTTCCAAGTTGACACACAAAGGGGGTTTATATTATACGACATTACAACTAAAGGGTTAGAATTGTTAATTGTATTTTTGGTAGGTGTGTTAAAGTCATGACCAAGTTCCTATAGTTTATTTGATATGAAAATTATCGAAATACGAGTTAGCTTACTTAAATTAACACATGTTTCATGTAAAGTAATCAAACTACTACTTTTATGTGTGTTTATACTCATCATTTCTTTTTGCTTTATTATTATCATTATTAGCTTATATTGTCTTTAACACTTATCATAAACTATTATTGTTGTTAACCACCAAGTGAAATAAGATCATGAGTTCTAATATCTACGGTGAACAACCATTGTCACACCCTACTCATTTGACAATAACAACCAACACGCTATTACAGTTTACACCCATCTCCACCTTTGCTACAATAAACCATCACCAAAATTAAACCTAAAACAAACAAATAAGTGACGATCCATCCTATGATAGGATTCCTATCTTAAAAAATGAAAGCCAATTCGTAAATAACAACCATCACCAATAATTATATATCCACCAAAGGGCCTTTGGCCTAGGCCTAGGCCTAGTGGAACCAATATGTTGAAAATGTGTCAATCCATTGATGAGGTTTCATGTCCTATAATGAATAAAAATATAAATTTAAGGTTTCATGTCAATCCACTGATTAGAGTATCTGAATCAGTTATTCTAAAAAAATATATAAAAATATGATGTAAACCCCTCAAACGTATAACTACAACAATTCTCCACCTTATCACTATCGGTTACATTTGCCTTATTATATTTTTTCTTGAGCGGCAAAACTTACATACACCTAAAGTACACTAAGGTGGTGTTTGTTTTTTGCTAGAAGCACTTCAGAACCTCTTATGTCTGCGCCACGCAGACCATGCGCAGACATAAGGGTCTGCAGCTTGTTTGTTTTCTCGCAGACCTTTCATTAAAAAAGGTCTGCGAGACCTCTTCTTCATACAAACATGAATCAGTGTCTTCTAAGGTCTGTACAACCTCTTCTTCTCCACATTTTGAAAACACAGAGAACCCTTCTCCTCCTCCAGCCTTCTCCTGCTCCACAGACCGCCGCCACCTCCACAGACCGCCGCCACCTCCGACGTCTCCCGCACATCTCCAGCCGCCCCCCCACCACCTCGAGAACTCCACCGTCTCCCGCACATCTCCAGGTATGAATTTAGGGTTTTTTCTAGAGAGAGACCGTAGAGAGAGAGGGGGCGACAGGAGAGAGAGGGGGATCGGCGGTGGTGGTGGGTTTTGATGGCGGTGGTTGTGGGTTTGATGGCGGTGGTGGAACGAAGAGAGAGAGAGAGAGAGGGGGGGGGGGCGACAGGAGAGAGAGAGGGAAAGAAGAGAGAGATCGGCAGTGGTGGTGGGTTTTGATGGTGGTGTTGGTGGCGGTGGTGGTAGCCGACGTGGTGGTGGCGGATGGTTGTGGTGGTGGTAGATGAAGGCAGAGAGAGAGACAAGAGAGAGGAGAAGGTCTACAGTGTGTGTTGTGTGTGTGTGTTGAAGAGGTTTTTATGTAAAAAAAAAACAAACCCTCTTCTCCTTGCAGACTGTAGACATTTGGTCCACCTCTTCTCCTGCAGATGTAGTCCGCAGACTGCAGACCTTTTACCTCTTTAAAAACAAACACCACCTAAATAAATCTTAATCTACTTTCTGCTTTGGATTGAACCCAAAACTTCTCATTAAAAGGCAAGAGTCTCTACCAAATAAACTAGCCCTCCATTGACACAATTTCCTTTTTATAAATGAGTAAATTGCTATTTTAGTCCTAGAGGTTCATCCAAATTTACCATTTTATTCTAAATAGTCTTTTTCTCATTTGGATCCCTGAGTTTTCCCGTTTTTTGCCATTTTAATCATGGGTCAATTGCATATTTACCCTTATAAATTTCTCTTATTGCGTATTTATCCAACCCAAAACTTAAATTGCATTTTTCCCCTCTCTTTTTGAAGAAAATTGTAAATTTACCCATTTTGATTTATTTAACTAAAAACAAATTATAAAATGACTATTCTACCCCTACCCTATTTTTGCTAAAACTTTAAATCTCATTATCATCCTCCATCTTCTTCATTGTCCTCTATAATTGATTCATTGTCACCATAGCCAAATTGCTGGTTTTAATTTCAAAGAGAAAACAATTTTGAAACTAATATCATATTCTTATGTGATGTCGCTGGTTGGTTCTTTGTATTTAACAGAACCGGAATCGTGAAACCCGAATAAATATCATTTTCGCTGGTTTGAGGTATTCTCAGTTTCTCATGATGTGTTTGTCATGATGTGTTTGCGGGTTTGGTTCTGGGCGATTCTAATGGGTATTAACCAACTGCTCGCCCTTACTCAATCTTCAACCTCATCTTCATGAAGAAACCTACTGACTACCGTAACCGAAACACAAACAAATGCCCACTATAAACAAGACTCCATTAATCAATGAAACAAAATCTTATATAAAACTTAAACAACTTTATTACACAGTGACTGAAGTTTGAATAACGATAGTATGGAATCGTCAGTTGGTTTTTAGGGCATTTCCAATTTTTCTGTTTCATCTTATATTGGGTTTAAAAAATAATAAAGGGATTTTTAATTTTTAAAGGGTAGTTTTGCCATTAAGAAAATTTTCCTTAAGGGTGGGGGAATATGCAATTTCAGTTTTGAGCTGGGTGAATATGCAATAAAAAGATGATTAGAAGGGAAAATATGCTGACCTAACTCCATCCAAAATACCTAGTTAAGTCAAGGAATATTTTGGTCATTTTACAATTATATTTTGCTTTTGCAATTTTCATCCAACACGTTACACATTATTTTTTTCTTTTAATCATTTATAATTATAACTGTTATTCTTTTATTTATTTATTTTATTTATATTTTTATATTAAAACTCACCCAACCCCCACCCCATCCCCATTCTCTCTCTCTAATCCCATCTTTCTCAAGACTCTTCTACTTTATCTCTCTTCTCTCTCTAACTCCCATCAACTACCACCTACCATCTACCATCCACATCCTGTGAGATTAAATATATTATTATTATAATATTTAATCTTGTAGTCATTATAATCATTTATATTATATAGATCAAAATATATTAATAACCTATTAATAATTAGTTGGTAATTATTGATGGACCATATTACCCTTATTAACTAATTAGGTTTCCTCTTGGGTGTATATATAAGAAGATTATTAGAGAGTTTAAGGGTTAGACAATTACACAATTCACACAACCCTAATAACATTAATTCGGCTCTCTCTCCTAACCGAAACCAACCCTTGTTTCGGCTTCATCACCATCATAATCTTACACCCTAAGGAGGAACCAGATCATCCTGACAAGTATGTCAAACTCAATGGATGCATCTCTGACTGGATTCTCTGCTGGCATGTCTGCTGTAACAGGTATGTTATTCATGTTTTCCATTATGTTTAAACAGAACTGATCATCATGTGGTATCAGAGCATATGTTGATAAATCAATTCTATTTTTGTATCCATTATTCTGGGATTAAAATCTGGAAAACAGAATTTTTGAAAGTCTAATAAAAATCACGGCTGATTTCGATTCTTATTATGCCGAAATCGTTGTTTTGAGAAAAGGGTGGTTAATCATGTCACTCAAAATCACAATGGGTAAATTAATGTCCGAAATCTGTTAACAAAAGTCTTAGAATTTAGGTTTCGGATTCCAGAATTTTTTTAGGGTTCATCACATGTTCTAAGAAAAACTCGAAAATTCCTTAAGTTTTAGAATATGATTTGGATTAGTGGATGTTTTTACTGGTTTTGATATGAATTTTATCTTTTAGAACTTCGAAAACTGTTAATAGATAACCAGTTATAATTTTCGAAATCTTTTGATAAGTTTAGATCAGCAATAAAATAGGAAACATTATCCCACAATCCCTAAAATTTCGAGTTTTCAGTTATTATCACAATAACAACTGTTAACAGTGGACTCGAGACCATAAGGTTGCGACTCGAGACCATAAGGCTACAACTCGAGACCATAAGGTTGCGACTCGAAACCATAAGGCTAGAACTCGAGACCAAGGTTGCGACTCGAGACCTCATAACTGACTCGAGATCTCATAACTCAGTCGAGACCTGACTCGAGACCTCACTCGAGATCTCACTCGAAATCTCATTATTTTAGGCTGTTTAATGTGAACTAAAATTTAGCTCGGGGCTCCGCGCTAACAGGTGGTTTGCTATTAAATACTTGGTTTTGTAAACACTTAATTACCTAATCAGAATCAGATAATTTTTCCACAAAACCAAAATAGCTTAACTTGAATGAGCTTCTGATGTATCATTTATGGCCAAAGCTGATTTAATACATCTATTTATTGTTCAAGTATTATAAAAGGCTATGTTGAGTATGCATTACAAACGTAAAATGTCTTAATTTCTGGCCAAAGCTGATTTGTCACGATTACTTTGCACACATACTTAAATGATTACACTTCTGGCCAAAGCTGATTTGTCTTCGTTTAAGTAGAATTTTAACTAAGTCTATTATTTTGATGTTAGTAATAGACAATATCACAGCTTCATAATTAAAATGGTCATTATTTATGCCTGCCTTAGTATAACATGCCCTTAGATTACATTAGGACTTCTTTCTTAGTATCATAACTTGCTCATCTTATTTCCACTATCAGCACACAATTGCGGGATTCCACCTTTGACTGGTGATAACTTTGCTGAATGGAAAGATGCCCTCATGCTTACACTTGGATTACTACACTTCGATTATGCTTTAAGAGAGAATAAGCCAACAGACCTTACTCCTCAAAGTACTGCTGCTGAGCAGATAGTTCATGAAAAATGGACTAGGTGTAACCGCATGTCTCTCATGTTCATGAAGCAGTCCATACACAATGCAATTAGAGGAGCTATTCTTGATTCTGAGGATGCTAAAACCTACCTGGCTTCTGTGGAGGCACAATTCAAGGGGACATCAAAAGCACATGCTAGAACTCTTATCCTCAAGCTGGTGACGACTAAGTATGATGGGAGGAGCGGCATTCGCGAACACATCATGATGATGCATGACATGGCCAATAAGCTGAAAGGGCTAGAGATGTAAATCAGTGATGGTTTTCTTGTTCACTTCATCATCACTTCGCTTCCTTCGTCCTATGAAGCATTCAAGATCAATTACAACACTCAGAAGTACAAATGGACGATGAGTAAGCTAGTCGCTATGTGCGTACAAGAGGAAGAACAACTATCAAAGAAAGGATGCTTCCAAGGTCCAAAAGCCAAATCATAATACAAGTGCACCTTCCAGCTCTAAGAGCTCCTTAGGCAAACCCTACTGCAAGTTCTGTAAGAAAACAGGACATAAGCAAAAGGAATGCCCTGACTTCAAGGAGTGGCTGGCTAAGAAAGGTAACAATTTTTTCATGATACTTGAGTCCTTTAATTTAAATGTTCCTGCTAATTCTTGGTGGTTTGATTCTGGTTCTATGGTTCATGTAACTAACTCTACTCAGGGATTCCTTTCAATCCGGAAGCTGCGAAGAAACCAAAGAACACTTAAAGTTGGGGATGATCGGGAATTAGAAGTGAAGGCCATAGGAACATTACAATTATTTTTGAAAACTGGTTTATGTATTAAACTTTATGATACCTTATATGTTCCTGAGGTAACTCAAAACCTTGTATCAGGACCAAAGTTGGACATGGACGGTTTTGTTGTTTCCCATGGTCATCGCAAACTCTCTATTCTCTATGATTCCGTTGTTTATGGTACTGGCATTCTGGATGGCGGTCTCTATAGATTAGAACTAGATGATAATTTTTCCAAATCTTTGTTGTCATATAATATTAATGAATCACTCACAAAGATGAAACAGATTCGAGATTTAGAGACTTCATCTATGTTGTGGCATCAACGTTTAGGCCATATCTCAAGAGAACGATTAAATCGTCTCGTAAAGGATGAAATCTTACCTCCTCTCGATTTCACTGATTTTGGAACATGTGTCAAATGTCTTAAAGGAAAAATGACATTAGCGAATAAGAAAGGTGCCACTAGGAGCTCTAATCTGTTAGAACTCATTCATACTGACATTAGTGGTCCCTACCATATCGCTGGCATAATAGGACATACTTCATTTATCATTTTCATTGATGATTATTCTCGTTACATGTACTTGTATCTCATTAAGGAAAAATTTGGATCTCTTACAACTTTTAAAGATTATAAAGGTGAAGTTGAAAAGCAATTAGATCGTCAGATTAAAGTTGTGAGATCAGATAGAGGCCTTGAATATTATGGAAGACACATTGATGTGGGTCAAGCTCCTGGTCCATTTTATGAGTTTTGTAAGGGCCAGGGGATTGTAAACCAATACACCATGCTTGGTACACCTTAGCAGAACGGTGTGGCTGAACGAAGAAATCGTACCCTTATGAACATGGTGCGCAGTATGTTAGCCAACACTAATTTACCATTATTCCTCTGGACTGAAGCGTTAAAAGTAGCTGTTCATATACTCAATAGAGTTCCTTCTAAGTCTGTCCCTAAAAATCCTTATGAACTTTGGACAGGAAGGAAACCGAGTCTTAAATATATGAAAGTATGGGGCTGCATTGCTGAAGCAAAACTATATAATCCTTTCCTAAGGAAACTTGACCCTAAAACAGTTACCTATTTATTTATCGGGTATCCTGATCACTCGAAGGGTTATTGTTTCTATTGTCCTTCCCATATCACCCGTATTGTTGAAACCAAGCGTGTTGCGTTCCTGGAGGATTTCAAGGTCAGTGGGAGCAGTACCAACCCTTACGAAGAATTGCAGGAAGTACAAGAAGGGGGGAGACTCGTCGCTTACCATTACTCTGTTTACTCCTCTTGTACCCAATGCAACAACTGCACCTGAAGCTACTGCACAAATTCCATCTCCACAATCAGAACCCATTATACCTCATAATGAAGGCACATCAAACGCTCAAAAACAAGACAACGCTGAACCCGATAATCAACTCAGGAGGTCATCTAGGCAAAGAAGGCCTACTAATTGGGATGATTATGTTACCTATGTTAGAACTTTTGAGATCGTTGATACTTGTGCTGGATTAGTTTAGTCATAGTTTGTAGCTATTTTGAATGTACAAGGGCTTATTTTGTAATTCTCTAGAAGATTGTTTCCTGACCTAGTGTAGATAAGATTCCAGCAAATTTATAAATTTGCTGGCTGATCAGGAACACTATATATAGCTCATGCCTTGTAACCAACTTAAGCTTTTGGCTCTTCAATGAATATTGGTGTTGTTACATTCTTGTGTTGATCTTGTGCTCAAATCTGATATCCAAGGTGTTTTATTGTTATATCTTATTGTTTGGATTCAATACAACACTTGTTGTATTCATTAATCCATTAGCTTCACCTTCATCTTTGATCTTTCTTAACTTTTCATATCTCAAACACCTAATCAATAGGTGTTATGGGTTAAAACAACAAACCACTGTGATCCGGATTCGTTTTGGGATCTACAATTTGGTATCAGAGCCTTAGTGCTCTTGGTTGTTGTGTTCTTGTTGAGATTTTTCATAGTTTTGAAGGTTTTTCAAGAGTTTCAAAGTTTTTAAATTTTTAGACCTAAAATGGATTGATTTGGTGTGTTTAATCGATAGGTTGTTGTTAATACATGATTAGGGAGTCATTTTGGACATTTTGATGCATAAAAACATGGTTTTTAAGCTGTTTTTGAGTGATTAGAGGGTTTTAGTTCGTGTTAAACCCTCTGTCTAGCGAAATTATCTTGAAGCCAGCGAACAACTTTTGAATACAGCGAAATAAATTTTTGAATACAGCGAACTCAGCGTTGAATGTAGCGAAATTAATCAAATCGCTGAGAAACTCATCGCAGAATCACTAAGTTCGACGATCCTCATTCGAGTGAAATTACTGATCACCAGCGAAATAGTGTCCAGTGACCCTTGAGCGAAATTATCGAAGGCGACTTCGAGAACCATGATACCGAACCACAGCGTTCTTATCACGGTAATCGGCGGAATTAACCTAACTATTGTCTGTGTTGTGTTTTGTCAGCGGAATTATCGTGTTCGCTCGTGCAAGACTTCTTATAGCACCAGCGAAGGTTGAGAATCTGTCAGCGAAGTTGATCTGGCTTCTTCGGCAATCGGCGAATTTAAGTTTATCACCGGTTTTCTGTGACTTGTCAGCGAAATTAACTCCTGATCAGCTCCATTTTGTCTAAAACAAGCAAAGATGTCGTTGAATCAACTAAGTCCAATTGCTCAAGCAGAACTTGAGACCGGAACCACCACTCGACCACCAAAGTTGAAAGGTGCTGAAGAATTTAGCACTTGGAAAACTCGCATTCAATCGTTCTTCGAGTACACGGACTACAACCTGTGGCTCTCTGTCACGCTGGACCCCACATTCCAACGGTCGTTCGAGGAGATGCAGTAGTTGCCAACAATGATGCAACTACCTTTACTGATGAAGATAAGGCTCTTATCCAACGCGATCGTCGTGCTCATGCTGCCTTAACCATGGCACTATCAACCAACGACTGCAACATGTTTGAAGAACACCGAACTGCCAATGCACTCTGGAATGCATTGATTGAGTACTATGAAGGAAATGAGGAGTTGATTGAAAGCAAGAGAGATATGGTGCAGAAACAATATGACATGTTCTGTGGAGTTCGTGGAGAAAGTCTTTCTGACCACATCAGTCGCTTTCTGAATATGATGACCAAAATGAAGAAGGCGGGAAATCCAGTCACAAATCGTGCTGCAATTAAGAAGCTGCTAGATTCACTTCCCAAGGAATGGAGCCTTCGATGCATGATGATCAAGAAGGATTTCCTCAACAATCCAAATCCGATCACTTTGTCCGATCTGATCAATACCCTAAGAGCTTTTGAAATGGATGTAAACAAAAGAGAAATGAACACTGCTTGTTACCCACCAAAGTCAACTCAAACCTCCGCTGGATTGAAAAATGTGGCATTTCTTGCTTCAGGGGGCACCACTCCACAAGCCTCCGACTTAATCTATGCGAACACTTCCGCAAGCGCATCAAAAGCTCCACAACTTGTTGAGAAGACTATCACTGTTGACACTCAAGCATTGAAAGTGTCCACTGAAAACGTGGCACTCTTCAACACATTTCTGAGCAGCTATGAAGCCCTGGTGTCTGGGGAGCTGAAAAAGGAGATGTTCACTGCTGAAGACATGTATCAGGTTGATCCAGATGATATGGAAGAAATGGATCTGAAATGGCAAATGGCCATGATCACTTTGAGGCTAAAGAAATTTCAAGACAAGACATGAAAGCGTTTGGGTCTTGGAAAAGCTGGCTTTGACAAATCTAAACTTAGGTGATACAATTGCAAGAATCTAGGACATTTCAAGCGTGACTGTCCTCTGTTAAAATAAGGAAACAGTGAAACCACTCCTGCTGTAAAGCAAATCACAGTTGAAGAAAACAAGAACAACGCGTCTCCTAGCATGCCAAAAGCTTTAGTCGTCGAAGACTATGATTGGAGTGAAGAAATTACTGAATCAAAGGAGCAAGTTAACAAAGCCCTGATGGCCAAGATCTCAGGTGAATCCTCATCAAGGCAGTTTGAGAAGCAGACAGCTGGAATTCCAAAAGGAGACAATACTGCTGACAAAGGTTTGAAAAGCATTCTGACTTCTGTGAAGCCTGAAAAAGAAGAGAAGTGTGGTCAAGCAGAGGAGCATGTTTCAAAAGAGGCATTTGAGAAGGGCAAGGAAAAGGTCCCAGCAGCCGCTATGAAAGCAGAATCATCAAAGGAAAAGGCTGACAAGGACTTGGTAAACAGTATTCCACTTAGTTTCAAAGAAAAATTATGCTCACCTGCATGCGTTGATGTCATGGCACATTACAAGTTCTTAAACCTAGAATTTGAAAGACAAAAAGACAAAGCTTTAAAATTTAACAACGAGCTTAAACAGAACGAGGCTGCATATCATAGAAAGTTGAACTCAACTTTAGCTGAAATGCAAACTCTTAAAGAATTTGTGTTTAGAAAAGATTTTATCATTAATGATCTCACAGAAAGATTAGAAAAAGCTTTGAATGAAAAGAATAAACTACAAATTATAATAGATAAATGGAATGTCAGTCAAAAGGCCTTTACTGACATTAAAAACTGCCAACGACCAACGTTTGTGAAAGACGGAATTGGGTATAAGGATAGGCACGGAAATGAAAGAAAACTATTCTTTCCACCACATAGCAAAAACTATGTGCCTATGCCGACTCCTCATCCCGAAAATGATCTCATAAATGAAAAGGCCTCTGTTGAACAAAATGAGTTTTATGAAAATGAGACAACCGCTAACTGTTCTAAAAGTAATGCAGATCCCATTGAGTGTAAAGAAGATGTGTGCGATGAGGATGGAGATTGCGGCGGGTCAAAAATAGGAATTAGATATTCAGGCGACAGTTATTCCACCGTTAACTGGTTCGTCTGGAATTGTTCTAAGAAAAACAATGTTAAGGATGAATGTAATAATTTAAGTAGGATGGATGACTGTAATGGCCAAGTGCCTAAATTTAAATCTTCGGATGACTGTAAGGGCCATGTGCCTACATTTGAGACCCGTGATCGTGAACATTGTGTGTCTGAATGTCATGATTTAAATTATGCGTGTTGTGATGATAAAGTTGCTTGTGAATCTCCTGTATTTGTGCCAGAATTAAAAAGGAATAGCTTTGGAAAATTCCTCACAGAGGAAATTCCCGAATTTATTCCTTCCAGAACAGGTATGACAGATTCAGAAAAGAGTGTCACTGAAGACCAAGTCAATGAAGACTCAAGCATCACTACCTCAGAAGACGAGCAAGGATCAGAAAGTTCAAGTGAAGATCAAACAGCTAGTGATGAAAGCTTCGAATGTTCAAGTTCTGAAACCATTGAAGACCAGGACTCAAAAAAGTACAAACAAAGATCGAAGCTACAATGAGTCAAGTTACGAAGCAAGTGAAGAGCAAAGCTCAAGCGAGGACAACATGTCTGAAAGTTCATTCGATTCAGACAGTGATGAAGAACACTCAGAAGATGAAAGCAGAGTGGACAAGAAAATGAAGAAAGCAGAAAGCTCAAGACTCTCATCACATACATCATCTTCTAACACCAAAAGACCCAGACATAAAAGATGCTTTCGCTGTGGTCATTTAGGATATACATCGAAACATTGTAAAACCAAGAAGTTTTCTAAACCAGAGCATGATTTTCTTACAAACGTCACATATCAATTAAATTATCTTAAGAAGTCTGTTAAAAATCTGGTTGAGTCAACTGCCTATTTTTGGAAACAAAAAGAGGCCAAAGTAGGTCAAAACCACGATAGATTCGAAATGAAGCAAATCTGGGTTCCCAAAACAAACTAATCTGTATATTTGTATATTTGTGTATATCGGAATAAACTCCAGAAATGGCTCCGCATGCTCATGGAATACACCTGGCACGTAGACAGCGGATGTTCAAGACACATGACAGGATTGAAGGAACTTCTGAAGAATTTTCGCTTCATTGATGGTGATTTCGTATCTTTCGCTGGAGACGAGAAGGGAGGAAAGATTGTTGGAGTAAGAGATGTGGTGTCTGAAGCCCTCACGCTGGAGAATGTCAATTATGTTCCGGAGCTGTGCTACAATCTCATGAGTGTCTCACAAGTCTGTGATAAAGGAATATCGGTGCTTTTCAATGACATGGAAAGCTTGTTCCTGAAGCCCGGTTATGTTGTTCCTGCAGAAATGATCATGCTCACTGCTCCAAGACAAAACAACACATACGTGCTCAACATGAAAAATGCCAAGACAAATGACAACTTGACCTGCTTAATCTCTAAGGCTTCAGAATCGGAATCACTGCTTTGGCATAGGCGACTGGGGCATGTTAATTTCAAAAATATGAACAAACTCTCTAAGTTAAACTTAGTTAGAGGTCTCCCAATTAAAGAATTTCCATTTTCTGAAAAATGTATTGCATGCGCCCAGGGAAAGCAACATAAGAAACCGCACAAGTCCAAAGCAGTGAATACGATATCTGCGCCACTTCAATTGTTGCATATGGATCTCTTTGGTCCAATCAGTGTTAAAAGTCTTGCTAAAAGTTCTTACTATTTGGTGGTCACAGATGATTTCTCTCGGTTTTCATGGGTCTATTTTCTTGAAGCAAAAAGCGAGACAGCTGAAGTTTTAAAATCATTCATTCCGCTGATTGAAAACGTGACCAAGCTAAAAGTGAAGTAAATCAGAAGTGACAATGGGTCCGAGTTCAAAAATCACACCTTCATATCGTTCTGTGCAGAAAAGGGAATTCATCTCCAATACAGTGTGGCAAGAACTCCCCAACAAAATGGAGTCGCTGAACGCAAAAAATAGAACTTTGATCGAAGCTGCACGAACCATGCTGGTGGATTCAAAGCTTCCAATTATCTTCTGGGCAGAAGCAGTTAATACGGCATGCTACGTTCTAAACAGGGTACTCATTGTGAAACCACATGGAAAGACAGCGTATGAACTTCTCTTCAAAAGAAAGCCACTCATTGACTTCTTCAGACCATTTGGCTGTTCGTGCACCCTTCTAAACACACAAGAAAACCTCATCAAATTTGAAGCAGTGGGTGATATCTGCTACTTCATGGGGTATTCATCCACACAGAAGGCATACCAGGTTTACAACAAAAGAACAAAGATGGTGATTGAATCGTACTATGTTGATTTTCAAGAAGGAAACTACACCAACACCGGAAGTACTCCTGATTGGTTCTATGATGTGGGTGTGATTTTTAACACCTTTGAAATTCCAGAAGTAGTTCCAGACACCGAACCTGTTGAAGACACTCATGTTGAACCACTGTTTGACTCATCCGACATTGGTTTAACTCCATTTACTACCCGTCTATCTCCATCAACTGCTGACCCTATTTTGGCTGTGAACGAAGCAACTGGTGACACTTCGCCTGAGAACACCCAAGAAAACGGTGCTTCTTCTTCACAGGCGAATGTGAATGAGCCAACTCAAGAAGATGATCCACCAGTGATCTACGTGGATGAACACTTCACCAACCTTCCGCAGCAAATTGAATCTCTGACAAATGCCGGATACAAGACAAATCGAAATCATCCTCTTGAAAATGTTATCGGCGCAGTCAAAGAAGGAGTACGTACACGCGGGCAGTCGTCAAGCATCAACAAAGGGCTATTTGCAGCTTTTCTGTCACAATCAGTTCCACGGGACATCGAAGATGCTATTCAAGACTCCAGTTGGGTTCAGGCGATACAAGAGGAGCTATCTCAATTCAGGAAGCTTAAAGTTTGGGAACTTGTAGATTTGCCTGAAGGAAAGTTTCCAATTGGCACTAAATGGGTCTTCCGAAATAAGATGGATGATCGTGGAGTGGTAATCAAGAACAAGGCCCGACTGGTGGTACAGGGTTTTCGACAGGAAGAAGGAATCGACTACGAAGAAGTTTTTGCTCCGGTTGCACGACTGGAAGCAATCAGAATATTCCTGGCGTACGCATCATATAGAAATTTCAAAGTTTTCCAAATGGATGTTAAGAGTGCGTTCCTGTATGGGAAAGTAAAGGAAGAAGTTTATGTATGTCAGCCTCCAGGGTTCGAAGATCCACATTTTCCAGGTCGCTACTTCAAGCTAGACAAAGCACTCTATGGCCTTCATCAAGCTCCACGCGCATGGTACGAGACTTTGTCCACATACTTGCTGGAGTGTGGATATACCAGAGGAAAGATCGACATGACTCTATTCACCAAAAAGATCGGGGAGGACGCAATGCTCGTTCAAATCTACGTCGACGATATTATTTTCGGGTCAACTAACGAGGCATTGTGCAGAGAATTCGAAACCGTCATGAAGGCAAAATTCGAGATGAGCATGATGGGAGAGCTGAATTTCTTTTTAGGGCTAGAAGTGAAGCAAAAGGAGGATGGGATTCTCATTCATCAGGCCAAGTACATTCGGGACATTCTCACGAAGTACAACATGAACGACTGTAAAGTTGCAAGCACCCCGTTCGCCTCTCAGACAGAACTCACTCTAGATCCTCAAGGAAAACCAGTAAACAAATCCTTTTATCGCTCGATGATCGGTTCTCTAACGTACTTGACGGCTAGCAGGCCGGACATCATGTGGGCAGTCTGTCTTTGTGCTTGTTTTCAGACAAATCCCAAGGAATCCCAGGAAACTGCTGTAAAGCGCATCTTCCGCTATCTCAAAGGAACTCCGAAACTAGGTCTTTGGTATCCTAAAGATAGTAATTTTGATCTTATTGCATATTCTGACAGTGATCATGCAGGTTGTAAAGTGGATCGCAGGTCTGTATCAGGAGGATGTCAATTCTTGGGAAACCGGTTGATTTCATGGCATAGCAAGAAGCAAACAACAGTGTCCACCTCAATCGCTCAAGCAGAATACACCGCGGCTACAGTTGCTGTTCACAAGTTCTTTGGATACAAAATCAGTTGCTGGATTATGGAATCAACCTCATGAAGACTCCTATATTCATCGACAATGAAGCATGTCTAGGAATTGTGAAAAATCCCATACACCACTCAAGAACAAAGCACATCGAAATTCGTGTTCACGCAATTCGAGATGCTTATGAGAAGGGATATATTCAAGTGGTGCTAGTGGATACAACACAGCAACGGGCCGACATCTTCACGAAAGCTTTCGACAAAACACGATTCAACCAGTTGGTAACCTGGTTGGAAATGGTCAATTTCCTTGACTGGAAATGAATCTTGTGATCAACGTTTGTTAAAAAAAAACGTTTGTTAAAAGTAAAACAAGTATCGGAAAATGTCGCCCACCAAAAAGATTTTCTGTTTAAAATTTTATTTTCGGGCAAATGGACTCACGAAAATAAAGATTTTAGGGGGGATATATTCAGAAAATCCTTAAAACAGATGCTTATGTCTGACTCCTGCTAGAGGAAGTGATAGAAAATTGCTAACACTTTGTCATTTCTTTCAACAGTTGGTAACCTGGTTGGAAATGGTCAATTTCCTTGATTGGAAATGAATCTTGTGATCAACGTTTGTTAAAAAAAATGAATCTTGTGATCAACGTTTGTTAAAAAAAAAACGTTTGTTGAAAGTAAAACAAGTATCGGAAAATGTCGCCCACCAAAAAGATTTTCTGTTTAAAATTTTATTTTCGGGCAAATGGACTCACGAAAATAAAGATTTTAGGGGGGGATATATTCAGAAAATCCTTAAAACAGATGCTTATGTCTGACTCCTGCTAGAGGAAGTGATAGAAAATTGCTAACACTTTGTCATTTCTTTCAACAGAATACAAAATGAAATCGGGGTACCAAGCAACGACGTGTCGGTAGATTCAGCAACACCGACGAGTAAACTGCCGTTAGGAAGCAAAACATAATGTCTACACAAGAATTCTGGCTTTTCTCAGGCATTACGCATCTCACTGGGTAACACGTTGCGGCATATGGCTTAATGGTCTTAAATCTTGTGTTGACAGATTGCCGAAGTCTGAGATTTCGGGTCTTTATATTGGTGTTTCATTCGGAGGATATCATAGTTGTTCTTCTGCTGCATCCAGATACATGCTGACCTAGACGCTATGATATTCTTTTAAATAATAAGTGCCTTAAAAAAAGGCCAAACCCTTCTAATAAGTGCCATTTTTGGCCAAAATCCATAATAAGCGCCAACTTTTGGCCAAAATCCTTAGACAGATTAGTTTGGTAACTCAGCTGTACGGTGGTACTGACCTGTTCACCGAACTATCTATCTTAGCCCTCGATAGTTCTTGGGATCTCTGTTGTACAAAAGTACAGACCTGATCTTAGTTCCATCGTTGAAGAGAATGAAACCAATATACTCACCTGTTATGAGGAATCTTTGCGCATACCTTGATCGCGGGGGTATGTCCTGATGTGGGACGCAAGAGGGCGTAATGATTCTATTCTCAATAGCTTGTGTGGGGGCCATCGAAGACTTGTCAATATTACCAAAAACATGATAAAAGAGCTCTCCGAAGGCATGTTGAAAGATGGATGCATGGATTTAAGCGGACAAACATACTGGCAGTTTTTCTTGTGTCTGGTTAGTAAAATAATAATAATAATATATAAAGAATTTTGCGAGTGTTGGCAGTATGATCTTCTGCAGGTAAGTTCTGTGAGCATCGAATATTTCAAGGAAATCTGCATTAAACGGAACCTCCCAGAGCAAAAATTTTGAAGTTCGGAGTCAAAATGGCCCAATTTTTGGCAAAAGTGTAAATATTTCAAAATAAACAGCATTCTAAACAAAAATGGGCACGTTTTACGAGAAAGTTTGAAATCAACAAGCGAAATTAAAATTGTTTGAAATCTAACCTTTGGCGGCGGAATTAAGGTACCAGCGAAATAATAATTTCGCTGGTTATCAAAATTCATATATATATATATATATATATATATTTTTTAACCGACAGTAAATATTCAAACTTTTCAAACAAGTCAAAACGGTTCTTTCATCTTCTCTCTTGTTTGTCACCGGACTTTCTAATAAAATTGACACAAGATTCAAATCCAATCAAGATTATCAGGTACTCTTCTTCACTGAATCGCTGCATTCACTTGTTGATCGGTTCTTTCACTTCTTGATCGGTTGGGTTTAATGGTTAATGCTTCATACATTGTGTGGGTTTCGGGTTTAGATATTGTGTGGGGTTTGATTGTTCTTGATATACTACAAATCTGTTGATCATGTTAGATGATTCAAGTAGAAAACCGAGTAGAATCCGACATTAAAGTGACTACATATGCTCAGATTTGTGCAAAACCCATACCTGATTGTTTGGATATAAACTGTTAGGGTTTTTAGAAGGTTTAATAAGAAAGTTTTGAAGACAGCGAATTTAACATGATGACAGCGAACATGGCGAATTTACTAAGGATTCTCAAAAGTCTCGAACGCGAGTTCGAGCAACCGGCAAAATAGTCTATTTCGCCCGAATGCGATCTAGACCATTATCGTCGCTGGTAAACGGTTATCGGAAACGAAACCATGTCTTCGCTAGGTTCGCTAGCGAATTTAGCTAACCGGGACTCTAGCGAACTCAACGATGACACGAGCATAGTCGGTGAGCGAACTCAGCGATGACACAAATATGGTCAGTCAGCGAAAATAGCGAAGATGACATATCATTGTTGCTGATCTAGTCTCCGGATTTCGATAACCGGCACCAGCGAAGACAACCATGTCTTGACAGCGAAATTAATTTTTTTAAAATTTTTCAAATTCATTTAATTCATTTAATCTAATATTTAATATAATCTTGTTTAATTTTTGTAAATACGGTTCTGTGCATAGTTTCTTGTATAATTATCCATTCTAACTTGCCTCGTTTTACGTGTCATGTGCAGTATGGTGAAGAATCTCGAGTGGGATAAAATGTTGAAACACAATCAAAGCATCAATCTAGATGAAGTGCCTCAAGATTTTGAAGATGTATCTAGATGGGTGCGTTCCAGCAGAATCAGTTATGCTGTGGAGACAGCAGTTAAGGTTTACAAGATTCACATACAAGAATTCTGGGAAAACGCAAAACCAGAAACCATCAACAACAAAAGAGGGATAGTGTCGACGGTTCGCAATAAAAGAGTAGAAGTAACTGAAGACAGGATGCGTAAGGTTCTGAAGCTACTAGACAATGATCAAGATCCGTTGAGCATGAGCAAAGATGATATTCTTGATGGTTTTTGAGGAATGGGTTACGCTGGAGATTTCAGTCAAAAGAAGGAAATTAAGAGAGGAGGACTCACTAGAGACTGGAGATTCATTGTTCATGTTATTTCTATGAGTTTGGCACACCGAAAGGGTGGTTTTGATGGTTTGAACTTGGAATGGTCGGCAGCCATGCTAACTCTGTGTCTTAATCAGAAGTTTAATCTCTCTGGCTTAATATTCAACTATATGCTTGAAAATGCAAGTGGAGCAACGTGGGCGATGTATCCAAGATTCGTTCAGATGCTGATCAATGACCAACACAAAGATCTTCCAAACAATGGAGATCTTTACAAGTTCCACATCCCCACAAGCCGTCAGTATACTGAGATAAAGACAAATGAATGGGTGCTGTTGCATGATTGGATGTACCGAGCAGAGAGATTGCCAATTGTGAAGGAAGCTTATAAAAAGTACAAGGAAGCTGTTCGAGAAAAACAACAGCGAGCTGCTCAAGCTCAAGCTGAAGCAGCTGCAAAAGAAGAACACGCTAAAGGAAAAAGGAAAGAAAAACAGACGGCTGAAGACGAACCACCCAAAAAGAAAAGGGCATCGGAAAGCACTGAACGATTTATGGATGCAGGCATAAGGGCGGCCGAGTCAGAAGAACACCGCCAGCACATTAAAGATTTGAAAGCGATTCACGCCTTGTAAGAAAAGGAGAAAAGAGAAAAGAAGTTCAAGCGGAAAGAGATATCACCCACAGAAAGACCAGAGATTGTGACTGAGGAAGTTCAATCGTTAAATGACTTTGTAGATGCAATGATTGTTGACCCCGATGAAGCATCTGCAAGCAAGGGCCCCTCCAAAGTGTCTCCTGTGAAGCCAACAAGGGTTTCCAAGCCTCCAGTTCCTCCTCAAAGGGTTCGTCCCTTTCAAGACCTCTACGACAAACTGATCAAAGATACAGGCCCTTCAGTTGCCAAAGAAATCTGCCTGCTGAAGAATCAAGTAAATGACACAAACTTTCTGAGGGAAAAGATCAAGGATTAGAGGAAGAAAAACAAAGAAATGACTGCATACATGGCTAAGCAGTCCAAATTCATCAGATTCCAGCAAGCAGGGTTGGAGAAAATGTATAGAATGATGAGGAACATGTGTGAGCAAATGAAAGTGAAACCCATGTTTTCCTTTGAAGAAATCTTCGATTTTGAGGGATTCGTGGAAGAAGAAAATACTCGAAAGGAAAAGGAGGCTGAAGCTAAGAAAAAGCGTTTGGAATCGGTCGACAAAGTATCTAAGGGAGACGAAAGTGATGAAGAGGCTGTGGATCGAGATGATATGCCGGCAAAATTTCTTGAATGGGGTCTTGAAGAGGAAGTTCTCTATGAACAAGTAGATGGAAAAACCTTCTCTCCTGAGCACCCTGAATGGTTCAAGAAAGAGAGAGAACGACTCCTGGACTTCTATCAAGTAATAACGGTGGAAAAGACTGAAGCTACTGATAAGATCATCAGCTGGATGTACGACAATTTTCGAGGAATGTTTGTGGTGAAAAGACGTGGTGGAGTAATCCAATATTTCCAGACCGGATTTGATCTTTTCTCACTTCCCAGGTGGGATCTACGGGAACTTGGTCGTCTAGACATATTAAATCCTGAAGAAAGAGGAATCGGGAGGGATTTCGAGCGAATAATTGCCAAAGAAAGTAACAAGGGTTTCCCGAATCATGCTCCGCAGCGTCCAAGACGCAGAGTTTCAAAAACTACCATCGATCCTGTAACCGGAAAGGGAAAAGTGACGTGGGTGATCAAACCAGGCAAAGTTGTCACGAGGATCAAGCTCCCAGAAGAAGTTCCTGTCGCCCTCAATGATTTTAAGAAATGGTTTTACGACAGCAGGACCGGTGAAGCTGTAATAAGATCCAATGAAAATGTGGATATTCGTATTCTGGATCTGATGGATGTTTTTATGTTTGGGCTCTCAGATCTAACAATATTAAACGCTAGTCGCATAAACGTGGGAGCGGGTAACGCAAACATGGAGGAGGCAGCGTTATTTCAGAGAGCGGTGGAGCGAGCCTGGAATTTGAAAAGGAATATGTTAGATCTGGTCGACAAGATTGAAAAGAGGAAAGACACTGATGAAAAGAAGAAAGAAGCAAGGAAGAAGAAGAAACACGAACACAAGAAAGAAAAATCTTCTACTACAACAACAGAACCAACTACAACATCATCACCTCCGGCCTCATCCACATATGAGGCCACTAAGGAGGACCAACCTATTTGTGAAGCTACAATTACTCAAGAAACTTCGGTTACACCAACCGAGGCTCAAACACCACCAGAAATGACAGTGCATGAAGACAGTCCCAAAGAGCCTAAGAAGCAAGCTACAGAGAATCCAGCGGCCTCAACTGAAGAATGAAAAGACAAGTATGCAACGATCTAGGGGGGATATTGTTAGAACTTTTGAGATCATTGATACTTGTGCTGGATTAGTTTAGTCATAGTTTGTAGCTATTTTGAATGTACAAGGGCTTATTTTGTAATTCTCTAGAAGATTGTTTCCTGACCTAGTGTAGATAAGATTCCAGCAAATTTATAAATTTGCTGGCTGATCAGGAACACTATATATAGCTCATGCCTTGTAACCAACTTAAGCTTTTGGCTCTTCAATGAATATTGGTGTTGTTACATTCTTGTGTTGATCTTGTGCTCAAATCTGATATCCAAGGTGTTTTATTGTTATATCTTATTGTTTAGATTCAATACAACACTTGTTGTATTCATTAATCCATTAGCTTCACCTTCATCTTTGATCTTTCTTAACTTTTCATATCTCAAACACCTAATCAATAGGTGTTATGGGTTAAAACAACCAACCACTGTGATCCGGATTCGTTTTGGGATCTACAACCTACCTGACTGAAATGGATGCTGGAAAGCTCAATGATCCTATCTCTTATAATGAAGCCATTAGTAGTGATCAGTCTTCTAAATGGAACAAAGCAATGATTGATGAGCTTGAACCCATGAAGAAAAATGACGTTTGGGATTTGGTCGAATTATCCAGCGGTGTTAAACCTGTAGGATGTAAATGGGTGTTCAAAACAAATCTGGATCCGAATGGGAACGTTGAACGCTACAAAGCGAGATTGGTTGCAAAAGGCTACACTCAGAAAGAGGGAATTGATTATCAAGAGACGTTTTCACCTGTCTCTCGTAAAGATTCATTAAGAATCGTCATGGCCCCAGTAGCTCATTTTGATTTGGAGCTGCATCAGATGGACGTCAAAACTGCTTTCCTTATCGGAGACTTAGACGAAGATGTTTACGTGAAACAACCTGAAGGCTTTAAACCTGAAGGCCAGGAGCATCTAGTCTGTAAGTTGAAGAAATCCATTTACGGGTTAAAACAAGCATCACGTCAATGGTACCTCAAGTTTGATGAAGTCACGAAGAGACAAGGTTTTATGAAGAATCAAGTGGATCAATGCACCTACCACAAGATGAGTGGAGTAACTTTACTATACTTGTCCTTTACGTAGATGATATTCTATTTGCAAGTAATAGTTTAAACATGTTGCATGAGTCAAAGCGGTTACTTTCGCATAACTTCGACATGAAGGATCTCGGAGATGCTTCTTACGTCATTGGCATCGAAATTCACCGAGATAGACACAAAGGGATCTTAGGATTGTCTCAAAAGACTTACATAGATCATGTCCTTACACGTTAAAACATGCAACAGTGAAAAACCCTCAGTCGCTCTAGTAGTTAAGAGAGATGTTTTCGGTTCATTCCAGTGTCTGACAACAGAGGTTGAAAAGGAGCAAATGAGCCAGATACCTTACGCGTCAGTAGTCGGGAGCCTGATGTATGCTCAAGTCTGTACTCGCCCAGATATCACTTATATTATTGGAATGCTAGGCCGTTATCAGACTAATCCTGGCCTAGATCACTGGAAAGCAGCTAAGAAAGTCCTTAGATATCTGCAAGGGACGAAAGACTATAAACTGACTTATAGAAGAAGTGATCACTTAAAAGTGGTAGGTTATTCTGATTCTGGCTTTGCCAAATGCAAAGATGACAAGAAATCCACTTCAGGCTATATTTTTATGTTAGCAGGCGGACTTATCTCATGGAAGAGTCATAAACAACAGTTAACCACAACTTCCACAAACAATGGCAGAATACATTACTGTTTACAACGCAACCTGTCATGGAATGTTGTTTAGAAATCTGATCACTGGACTCAAAATCGTTAATTCCATTTCGAGACCATTGAAGCTTTACTGTGATAATTCAGCTGCCGTTAGTTTCTCGAACAGTAACAGTTCGACTGGAGCTGGTTTATATCTCGATACAAAATATTTGTTCGTACGTGAACGAGTTGAGGAAAATAATCTTTATATTGAGTATATTAGTACTAAAGATATTCTTGCGGATCCGATGACTAAAGGTCTCCCATCTAAAGTTTTCGAAGAACATGTATCGAATATGGGACTTACTAAAGACCTTATTTAATGGCATATTGTACTAGCTTATGTTCTAATTAATAAATTTCCTCAGTTTGATTTTGTATGTCTCTAACATATGTTCTGCCGGTGTAATGAGATATAGACAAATATAAATACAAATCAGACGCTAAAGGGCTTATGCGTATTTTGATCATAACTGTTAGGTTTTAAATTGAGGCTATAGTATGACTAATGGGGGTCCTGAGTCGAATGATGATTCAACGGCTGTATTTCTCTGCTATAGTTCTTGGTTTAAGGCTAAAATGAGTGTTAACACCTGGCCAGGCTCATCTAATGCTCATGATAAATGATTACTCGGCTAAGTGGGAGAATGCGAGATTAAATATATTATTATTATAATATTTAATCTTGTAGCCATTATAATCATTTATATTATATAGATCAAAATATATTAATAACCTATTAATAATTAGTTGGTAATTGTTGATGGACCATATTACCCTTATTAACTAATTAGGTTTCCTCTTGGGTGTATATATAAGGAGATTATTAGAGAGTTTAAGGGTTAGACAATTACACAATTCACACAACCCTAATAACATCAATTCGGCTCTCTCTCCTAACCGAAACTAACCCTTGTTTCGGCTTCATCACCATCATAATCTTACACCCTAAGGAGGAACCAGATCATCCTGACAAGTATGTCAAACTCTATGGCTGCATCTCTGACTGGATTCTCTGCTGGCCTGTCTGCTGTAACAGGTACGCTATTCATGTTTTCCATTATGTTTAAACAGAACTGATCATCACATTCGCCCACCTCCACCACCGTTACCCACCTCTGCCACCCACCCCTATCACCGTCACCCACCTCCACCACCATCACCCACCTCTTCCACTATAACGCCCCAACTTAAAATACATTCAACCATACATGTTAAGTAACAAAAACTTTATAAACATGACATTTCTTTTTTTAGTAAATATTCCAACGATTTCATAAACAACCTTTTCGAACCAAAAAGCGGACAAGTCTAAGTTGCTTAGAAACAAAGTCTACTAACAAACTAAGTTTTTGCCAAAACACAATGACGACAAAAAGTTTACACATGTTGGAAATACATACGACCAAAAACTAGGACCATACAAAATAGACATCTTCGGAAGTGCAAAGTGGGCGTGATTCATGTGTGTTCGTTCCAAGTCGCCAAACCATTAAGTTGAGGATTTACCTACATCAAACAACAAACTTCAAAAATTAATTTCGTCAACTATGATACTTTTAATCTAATAAACCAATTTTAACCATTCCATGCCTTCATACCATTCTTGCGTTTACATACCCGTCGAAACGGGTCAAAACATACTTATCTCAAAATTGAGATAAAACATACCATCCATTAACCCATTAGAAACGGATAATTACATTCGTAACATAAACTTCCATTCGGTCCGTTTACAACGAACGAGTACATTCCTTTCATCTTTTGCATTTACATCAACCTCAACCCGTTTATGACGGATCGAGTTATTTCATTTCTTTTCTTACATAACTTTCCAATATGCGGTTCGTTCGAGACAAACCAATCATAATACAATTTACTTCATAAACTTTCATTTCATATAACCCGTTCGTGACGGGTTATGCTATCTATTACAAAACTACTACAAACTACCATAACTATGGTTTTAGTACAAGAATGACAAATTACAAAATAAAGCTTGTATGCATAAGACAGCATACCTCGATCTTGTGAGCCTTCCGATTTCCTAGCGTTTGAGCTTTCTTTTTTTTTTACGCCTACATCAACACATTCGTTCGTTTAGCCCAAAAAAGTACCATTCCATCATTTACATAATTTATCATATAACATTATCATAAATTTCCAAATTTCACACATTTGGTCTCTTAGGCGTTTTATCGAACACTTGGCGGGTTTCGCATTAATAGGACATTTAATACAAGTATTTTAACACATAATTCTACTAGTTCATCTAGTAATTCATCAATAATCAAACAAGTTCATATGATCCTTTCACCCTACATCAATTCATCTAATGTCCATATATCACAAACAAGATCAATCATCAAGATTTCACATATATGATTCTACTTGATCATTCTACTTATGCTAAATTCCATCAAATGGGTTTTTTGCTACAATTCCTATCAATTTACAAAAAATCGAACATCATCCCTGTCCTATTTCATAATCTTAACTTCCAATTACACATATCATATCATAAACTCATGATTAGGTTGAAACCCATTTCCTACAATTCACCAAATCAAGAAATTCGACTTACCACTTCACTATGTGTGTTTAGATGATCGAAAATTAGAGTCATGCAACCGATTATCTTCGAAATCCTTTGTCAATTGGTTGAGTTTTGCAAGAACAAGGGTTTCTCCTTGTTCTCCCTGCTCTGTTCGAACCCAGCACACCAGGAGAGTGTGATTTTGGGTTTTAATTTTATTAATCCCTTCATTTTATTATTTTACACATTCAGCCCTCCTAGTTTGTATATTTATTTAACTTAGGATTTTCTCATCATCTTACTAGTACTTTGTAACATTTACATTAACTAGGTTAGATCTTTAATTATTTTAACTTGTATTGTCTAATAAGTCATTTTTGGGGTGTTACATAAAGCCACCTCCACCACCATCATCCACCTCTGCCATCCACTTCCACCACGTAAACATTCTAAAGCTGTTATCAAATTTGCACCACCACCATCTCCGCCATCCTCCTCAACAACTGGTTCACTAATTGAAACCCTAGCTGCCAAGGCCGGTGGGGCTGCGTTGCAGAAGTGCAGAAGACAAATCACACCGGTTATCTACTATTATTCCACCAATCTTTGCACCCCGCTGAACAAACACCAACTATAACCCTAACTCTATTTTGTATCATCATCACCGTCACACCTGAACCAATGTTAATCTCGATGAGGTGTTTGTATTTGAGATTGAAAAAAATGTATTGATGGGTTCTTTTAGGAATTTAGGTATTGACAGGATTGAAATTTGGGTTTATATTTCTCTAGTGTGGTGGTAGTCATAATAGTTTGTTGGTAATGATGAGAATAATGGGGTGGTGGTTGAAAAGCTCACCAGATTAGAAAAGATTGCCGGTCGGAAATAGGGATTGGCCGGAGTTGGATGTCAGAAAAACAAGGAGGGGAGATAAGGAGGGCTTTTAGAATTTGGTGGCGGTGGTGGAAGGTTGTGATGGTGGTGGAGTGGGTGGTGGTCGTGGAGGAAGGCTATGATGGTGGTGGGTTGGTATTGGCGGTGGTGGAAAGTTGTAATGTGGTGAGTTATTGGTGGCAGATGTTGAATGTAAATCTATACTATATAATAAAAGAAACCACTTTGGGGACACTTGTCATTATATTAGGGCATCCCTTATAGATTATTATTATTTTAATTTAATTTTTTTCTAATTAATTATAGATAACCCTTCTACTAAATATTATTTTGTTTAATATCTTATGAATAATTATTATTTAGTTTAATCTTCTTCTCATTTATAATATTAATTAGAGCAAATTATAAATTCAATAGTTTAAAACTAAATATGATAGAACAATATAACCATGTTGTTATAATTTAAAACACAAGTAAGAAAAATACTATTTTTATAGTTAAATCATGGCTTTTCTAAACGAAAATGAAAACGAAGATAGAAAATCAATTTCTTTTTCTTTTTTTTAAACAAAAGCCATTGGGATAACTACTCTATATACACATAGGGGTGTTCATCGGGTTTTTTCTTCGGGTTTCAGGTTTTTCGGGTCGGGTTATTCGGGTTTTTCTCTGGGATAATTTGACCCGATAACCAATCCATTTTAAATTTCGGGTTAGTCGGGTTTGGGTTATTCGGGTTCGGGTTATTCGGTTTTCGAATTTAGATATAAAATGAAAATAAATGTTTTTTTTTTACAAAATATCATCAAAATTCATATTGTTACTTTAAAAATATCATTAAAGTTGAAAGATTAGTTGACAATATGGTATTATAATATTTAAAAGTCCCAAAACTTAGTGTTCCATCTATTAAGACTCCAAATGTAAACACTTTTATAAGAAAAAACAATAAATGTTCAGGGTTTTTTTCGGGTTTCGGGTTTTTGGCCTGGAAAAAGTGACCCGAAAACCAAACCATTTAAAGTTCGGGTTGGTCGAGTTCGGGTTTCTCGGGTTCGGGTTTTTCAGGTATTCGCTAATTCAGGTTCGGGTGGCTTTGAATTCGTGTCGGGTTTCGGGTTTTGGATAAAAATGAACAGCCCTATATACACACACACACTTAAATATATGTATGTATGTATGTATCGTAGTTACCTAAATCGTTAGGGTAGCCACGATCCACGTATTGGATCGTGGTGTGCCCACTAACCCCATCCATTAAATGTTATTTTTAACATCTGAGTCACCAACGTCTTCTTTTCTAACCCTTTTGGCCCCTAACACTAACGCCATCCATTAAACGTTAAAGGCCAAAAGGGTTAGAAAAAAAAGACGTTAGGGGCCAAAAAGGTTAGAAAAAAGACGTTGGGGGCTTAGATGTTAAAAAATTCTTTTTTGGGCTAAAAAGGTAAAAGTGATATAACGACGGGGGCCAAAATCGTAATTTACTCTATTATTTATTTAAATTAATTATTACTTTTATATTTATCTATTTACTTCAAATTCAAACTTAATTATCTAATTTGATCTTAGCTATATATTTGAACATTTTGTTTAGTTTGGTATCAAACAGGTTTTACGAAACTTAAAATAAAATTAACTAATATTATTTATCATTTATATATTTACGGAATTTGAAATAAAGGGTTAAATTTATTGAGACTTCGTTAACAAATTTGCAACAACAGAATAATCTATTTTTATCACGAAAACCAAACTTTGTGTTAATATATTAAATATTTTTATTTTCACTATACAAAATTACATTTACTCGACCCATGTAGTACATGAGGTTTTTTAAGATATAACTTGTATGTATGTATGTATGTATGTATGTATGTATGTATGTATGTATGTATGTATGTATGTATGTATGTATGTATGTATGTATGTATGTATGTATGTATGTATGTATGTATGTATGTATGTATGTATGTATGTATGTATGTATGTATGTATGTATGTATGTATGTATGTATGTATGTATGTATGTATGTATGTATGTATGTATCATAGTTACCTAAATCGTTAGGGTAGCCACGATCCACGTATTGGATCGTGGTGTACCCACTAACCCCATCCATTAAATGTTATTTTTAACATCTGAGTCACCAACGTCTTCTTTTCTAACCCTTTTGGCCCCTAACACTAACCCCATCCATTAAATGTTAAGGGCCAAAATGATTAGAAAAAAAGACGTTAAAAAAATCTTTTTTGGGCTAAAAGGGTAAAAGTGATATAACGACGGGGGCCAAAATCGTAATTTACTCTATTATTTATTTGAATTAATTATTACTTTTATATTTATCTATTTACTTCAAATTCAAACTTAATTGTCTAATTTGATCTTAGCTATATATTTGAACATTTTGTTTAGTTTGGTATCAAGCAGGTTTTACGAAACTTAAAATAAAATTAACTAATATTATTTATCATTTATATATTTACGGAATTTTAAATAAAGGGTTAAATTTATTGAGACTTCATTAACAAATTTTGCAACAACAGAATAATCTATTTTTATCACGAAAACCAAACTTTGTGTTAATATATTAAATATTTTTATTTTCACTATACAAAATTACATTTACTCGACCCATGTAATACATGACGTTTTTTAAGATATAACTTTTTATTATTTGATGTATAAAATTAGATTTATTCAATTCGTACAAGACACCGAGTTTTTTAAGGATATATATTTTTTTATTATTTAGTACAGAAAATTACATTTATTCAAACCGTGTAATACGCATATTTTTAAAGATGTAATTTTTTTATTATTTGGTATATAAAATTACATTTATTCAACCTGTGTAATAAATGAGGTTTTTTTAAAGATGTATTATTTTATTATTTGGTAAACAATATTACATTTATTCAACTCGTGTAATACACGTGGTTTTAAAGATATAACTTTTTCATTCGGTACATAAAATTACATTTATTCAACCCGTACAATATTGTTCTTATAGATATAACTTTTTATTATTTAATATATAAAATTATATTTATTCAACTCGTGCAATAAAGAAAGTTTTTAAAGATATATTGTTTATTATTTAGTATATAAAATTTATTTATTCAACCCGTGTAATACGCGGGATTATAACCTAGTATATATTTATACTTTGTTTTATGTTTTTTATTAGTTAAAAGGTTATTTAATTAAAAAAATAGAAAAAACTAAATAAATATGTAAAGTGACAAAATTGCCTCTAAGTTGACTGTGACTTTTGGATGAAGTTAGGTGGTTGGATTAAGACGACAACAAATAGGAAAAGCGAGAGACCCAGAGGCGGAGAAAAAAACTATTTGGACTAAAATAGCAAATTTTGAAAAAAACTCAGAGACTAAAATGACAATTTACTCTTTATAAATTATAAATGAACTACCAATCAATTTCCAAATCAGCTATAAGTACCATATCATCAATTAGGTTGAAGCCGCACATGAGGATTTTACAACACCTACATAAAAAATGTGAAAATAATTGACTCGTGGGTTGACTATTGGACCTAGACTCACATGATTTACATTACTAATGTGATAGCTTTCAACATGAAAAATCTGATACATTTTTTATATTTAACTAACATGTTTCAGTTTTGATAATTTGATTGAAGAGTAAAAGAACCAGAACTGTAACGGGGTCACAAAGTAAATGAATGTAACACTCTTTCCATGTAACCACCACCCTAACATTTCTATTTATTTAACAAATTTACAATTTAATGTCATAGTCATATCTCAATTATTCAACTAATTCTAAGTACAATTTGAATAGTTTTCAAATTTCAGTTCATTTATCCGTACACCCTTTAAGAACTGAAACAAAAGTAAAAACATTATTTTTGATACATTTTACAACATATTATTATCGCTAAGACGGTAGTGAGAGATGATATTTGTCCCCAAAAGTTGTCTTCATTGGTTTGTCTTTTAGTTTATATTTTTTTCAAAGTAGCGGGCCGTTCCTTGAGGCTATTGAATGTTGTGTAGCCCACTCATATTGTCATTTTCATTGCAGACAATGTGACAACTGTTGCAATTGTATAATATTAATGAGATATGTCCAACTCTTTACGTTTCAGTCACCAGCTTCAAAAGATAAGGATCTTTCAAGAACACTCGTGCGGCACATTTTGGAATTTTCTTCAGCTTCGTACGAGTTAACATGTTCATTATAATATTAGTATATTATTATTATTATTATCTTTTGGTGGTGGGATGCATTTTTGTGAGATCGATCGATTTGGTGGCATGTTTGCGTGTGGTGCAAGGTTCCTATCTCGTCGAGATTCAGCTCCATAAAGCGCGGGATGAGAGTGACAGCCACGTCAGCAGAGAGGAATTCCCCTTCAAGCCCAAAAAAGCGCGAGATAAGAGGGGGCGTGGAGCAACACGTGACGGTAACTTTCTTTTATTTGATTTATGTTAAAAAAATTAAAACAAATCAATAAAATTAGAAAAACACATTAATATTAAATAAAGAAATAACATTACATAAACATAAAAAAAAAACATTAGCTAAAATTGCATATTTTAATTATCATCTTCGTCGTCGTTGTTTCGCGGAAGACTCCAATGTGTTCATCCAAATCCGTTCGAAGGTTGTGCGGCCCCATCATCTTCAAATATAGTTTGAAGGATGTTCTGAACCAATGATATTATTAGCTCCGGTCCCTCGTCATATGATGATGATAATAAAAGAAGCTTTTTAAGCGAAGATGATGACAATGAAGATGATGAACTTGAGGATTGCATTTTATTTAGAGAATGATAAATTTGAGAGTGAAAGAATGTGTTTGTATGGAGAAATAAATTGGATATGTTGTATGTGTATGGAAAAATAAGTTGTAGAGGGCCGGTGTATATGGTTTTTTTAGTTTTTTTTTTTTTAAATTCTAGTCGTTCAACGGCTAGTTTGAACAACAAATCACCACGTGTCCTGTCATCATACCCCACGCCCATGAAGATTCGGACGCCACCACCTCCACGCCAATCGCCAATACAAGGGGCGGTGTGCCGGCGTTAGGGAAGCCCCACGCCACCCTTTCCCACGGCCACACAGTGAGTCTAGTCTTAGGGATATCTAGAATATTGGAGGTGACATGAAGATTTATCTATGTAAACATGACCCTAAGATGTTTCGAAATATTTGGGCGATGCAACATCATATACGATTTGAGCCATTTGAAGGGTCAAGTCAAAGCGAAATGATGTTAAAAGGATTTGTATATCTAATATGTTTCTAAAGGAAATACGTTTTATCAATTGAGATAATAACAAATGTTAGATAGATGTGACATAAATAAGGCAGGTTAGAGTTTATTCATGAGTTTACACATATTGACTTGATTTATAGACGTATAGTATATATCATCAATCATGCTAATTGTAGATGATTGACAATAATTATAGATCACTATCATCTATGTAAGAAGGAAATTATTAATTGATGGTGACGTTGATATGGACCAAGCGTTTAAGGGACCGATATAGACCTCATCATTTAACATTGTAATATTGCAACACGTCATTTCTATAAATTCGCATCTAAATTATCGACTGTCAATTTTTTCACTAAAGAAAAACATAACTTGGCTGCTAAATTAAGATCATGCTTTGTGGTTTTATGAAAAGTATATGTATTCTTCTACAAATAGTTTGATAAAAGCACCCTTAGCACCACTCGTAGTGGGGCTTTAATTGGACTTTCTTTTCATCTATAACACCCCTTCGCGCCCCTCCCTCGGCCTCGGGGGCGGTTTTTTCGTCAAAATTGGCTTGGGCGTAGGCTTGAAAACGCCTGAACGGGAAAATTTTGACCAATGATCCGTTGGCCGACGGCTAATATAACGGCTACTTTTTTTTTATATCCAATCTATACTATATAATAAAAGAAATCTGTCTTGGAACACTTGTCATTCTCTCATTTAATTGATTAAAATTAATAATAATAATAAAAATAATAATATTTAATCTAAATTAATACAAATTCTTATTATTAATAATATTTAATCAAATCTAAAATCTAATCTGATACAAATTTTTATTAGAGTTAATTACATAGTTAGTCCCTGTGGTTTGCCCAAAATAACATACTTAGGTACTAATAGTTTAAAATCACATTCTAGGGTATTAACGTTTCATTTTGTAACGTTTGAAGGTATTAACGTTATTTGTAGGTTTAAAATCACATTCTATCAGTAACTAAGTATGTTATTTTGTGCAAAACACAGGGACTAACTATGTAATTAACTATTTTTATTATCAATAACATTTAATCAAACCTAATAAGAATTCATACGAATTCTAAAGTTGATATTAACTTTCAAATAATTAAAAAAAATCCGTCTAACATCACAAATGTTTCTGTTAAATTCGATTAATTAATTTATTCAACAATCACTATTATCTTTATCATTCAGTACGGTTAACCGATTTATCATAATACAACCTCCCACCTATTCAATCATATGATTTTTCAATCTTATATTAACTAAATAAATAAAGATTAATATTCAATCTTATCCTACTTTAAATATAAAAAAATCCGTTAGTTCAGATTAATATTCAATCTTATCCTACTTTAAATATAAAAAAAATCCGTTAGTTTTTTTAAATATATTTTTTTTTATTATTTGGTATATAAAATCATATTTATTCCGTTAGTTCAGATTAATATTCAATCTTATCCTACTTTAAATATAAAAAAATCCGTTAGTTTTTCTAGATATTTTTTTTATTATTTGGTATATAAAATCATATTTATTCAACCCATGTAATACACGGGGGTTTTTAATAATATAACTTTTTTTTATTATTTATAACTTATTTTATTATTTAATATATAAAATTACATTTCTTCAACCCGTGCAATAAAAGAGGCTTTTAAAAAGATAATGTTTTATTATTTGGTATATAAAATTCATTTAGTCAACCGTGTAATACACGGGGTTATAACCTAGTAACTATATATATACATTCACAACTAAACCAATACCACAAAAAATAAACCCAACTCCACATCATCTCCTACAAAAATGGATTCCCTCGCGTCTTCGTCATCTATTGCAAATTATTATTACAAAGAGTTTTTAGCCGACGCTGGTGAGTCGACCGACAAGACGCTTACTGTATTAAATAAATAATTGAGTAATATTGCAAGGGACATTACGTGACATTATACCGCTACACCCATTTTAACTTCAAACCCATAATGCTCATTTGCTGACTGGACTGCCATATGTCAGATCATGTCCAAGGGATGCCCTTGAAACTAACCCACCACAACACATGTTCAAAGAAAATCTAACAAAAACTAGAATATGTACATATTATTGCAAGGTTTCGTATTTTATACAATCATTTTTTGATATATTTTTGAATATTATATGTAAAACTAAGAAGTTTATGTTTTAGGTCCACCACAGACGCTTACTATATTGATGTGTAAGTTATAATGTCAGATTGGAAAAGTCGATATATTGCTGCTATGACTTTTGCCTATATCCTTGGACCAAACAATTAAAAAAATTAAAGTGTCCATTCACGACTTTTGTAAGACATTTTTTCCCCAAAGTAATAAGTTAGAAATTCAACCCATTTAATTTTTAACTTAAAAAATTCAGTAAATAGTAAAGTGAAACGTAGGGGTCACTGTCGTGAACCAAATGTGTCCACGTTGTGGGCACAAGCAGGAATCAGTTGATCACATTCTGGTATCTTGCTTATCGGCAAAGGTTTTGTGGTGGTCGGTGGGGGTTTGGATCAACGTTTCTGCCATTGCGTCATGTTTTCCTCGGTCAAGGAGGTGTATAATATGCAACTTCCAAAGAAACATAAAAAGGCGGCGACCGAGTGTGATCATGATGGTGCTATCGGAAGATATGGATATGCAGGAATGAAAAATTGATTAATGAAAAGATATGGATATTCGAAACCCGAATTCATTAGAGGACATTAAAGATGTTACTTTCCTCTAGATGAGAAATAGAGCAAATTGGCCAAATATTACCCTTAGATAGCTCTTTAAATTTTGATGCTAATGTGTTTGTTGTTTATAATGGTGCTTGTTCTAGTGTCTTGCTAGATGGGCCTTTTTTTGTTGGTATAATGATATTGGCTTGTTTCAGGCTAACACATATACACCTTTCTATACACATCTGAATATGTGACATTTTTTTCAGTTATTAATCTAACTTAAATATTGCTGAAAAAATGTTTCTAATAGAAAAAAAGGTTTCTATTAGCTGTTTAAGTTTTTTTTTTTTTTTTTTTTTTTTTAACAATGCTTCATGAAAGAATCAGTTATTTTAGTGATTAATCTAACTTAAATATTGCTGAAAAAAATGTTTCTATTGGCTGAAAAAGTAACTTAGTTATTGCTCTTGGGTTTTTACAAATGTTTTTTGTTTGGAAATCCATAAACGAGGCCCAAATTAAAAAAGTGTGTGACTAAAGGACTAAGTAAGGCCCATATAACAACCTCACAAGCCTTGAGTATTTGAGTTGTTGAAGTTTGGTTTTCTTTCGGTTGCAATTTAGGGCTTTTGTTGTTCATCTTCATCACGTTTCAATTGGATCATAAAAGCTTGATATCCTGACAGAGGTTAAGGTCAATGTCGTGTGCACGGCTCAGTTTGATTCGGTTATTGGCATTAACCGTAACTGTAACCGAAGTCATCGGTTAACCGGTTTGGTTAATTCGGTTAATTTGTCGGTTTTCGGTTTGGTTAATAACCAAATCAAATAAGGGCAAAATTTTTGCTTAGAAATACAAGTAATGGAGGTATAATAAATGAAATGGATGTATAACTAAATGAAATGAAGGTATAAATACATGAAATAGAGGTATAAATAAATGAATTTGAGGTATAAATACATGAAATGAAAGTATAAAACATGAATTACATGAAATGGAGGTATAAAATCTAGAAATATATGAAAATTTAGATGGTTCGATTCGGTTAATTTCGGTTAACCGATGGTGAAAAAAATAACCGTTAACCGACTTTCGGTTAATTTCGGTTAACGGTTCGGTTATTGCACACCTCTTGTGTGTGTACGTTGGAAATTTGGATCCACAAGTTTCGGAGCAAGACCTTGAAGATGAATTTCGCGTCTATGTCGTTTTAAAAAAGTCAGTATTATACCCATTAATTCATGCCTAACCTTTGCTAATATTTCACTAATTATCAGATGAAATTGGTTTCAATTTTGCATTGAAAAGCAAGCAGCATCTGTTTAATGAAACATACATATTTGGTTTTTCTTTGAAACAAAGCTGTTATATATTTGTAAAAAGAAGGGCAAGATGTTAGGCTATGGGGTATGGGGACCATCCTCATCCCCGTCGAGGTTCGGCGCCGCCTACACACCATTCCCCCCCCCTCCCGTGCGTCCCCGTCTTCAGCGTCGAGGAATGGACGTTCAGGACCAGTGGCGAACCCAGGATTTTTTTTTGGGGGTGCGGAAATTTTTATAAGATTTTAGACCCCTAACTATATAAAAAAATTCGGTTCATAGCGGGTCGGATCGGGTCGGGTCATGTAAAACAAGTAAACACAAACAAACAAAGTTTCATAGCAGGTCGGATCAGATCGGGTCGGGTCAATTTCAATTTTCAAACAATCAAACCCTAGTTCCTACCTTCCTATCAAATTAACAAACAAAAAAGCATCAAAGTTTAAACCCTCCCTACTTCTATTTCTCTTAATCATTAAATAAAAGAAAAAAAAAACTTATTTAAAACATACCTTGGTCTATAATTAGAAGAATTCGGCAAAAAAAGTGGTACAGCCACTTTGCTCTTGAGAAATTGCGCCATAACATCCCTACTCATGGTTCCTATCACAAACAAAGTGATCCATGACCATTAGTTCATCGTTACATAACATAACGTTTCAATTTTAATTTTCAACTATTCAATCAATCAATCCCTAGAATTGTGTAATCACCCCTAAAAATCATCTAAATAACATAATCATCCTAAAAATAATCTAAACAACCATACGCAACGTCAAAATACACGATTTTTCATACCTATTTAAGTTTTTATTACCCATTTTCTCATATAATATCAAGAAAAATCATATAAAAAACATAAAAACTTACCGTTTGTCGGTGTCCGGTTGGTTTGGAGCGGATTCCGGTCATGTTGATGTCGGATTCCGGCTGATATCGGCTGCTGCAGTGTTGTTGCTGTGTTGGCTGATGAAGATCGCTGGCAGGACAGGAGGCAGAGAGCACGCACGGTCGCACAGAGGGAGGGTGGGAGAGGAATTGAAGGGTTTTTAGGCTTATTTTAACTGTTTTAGTTTTAACTTAGGTGGGATAATGGGCTAGATTATTAGTGGGCTATTGATAAGTTTATATAATGGGTTTGGTTTGGGTTTAGGTAGTATAAGTTTATATAATATAGGTAGTTTTTTTTTAAATCAGACTTTACTAATTTTTTTTAATATAATCCATAATATTTTTTACCTAAGGTGTGCAGACGAAAAATTCCAAGGGGTGCGGACGAATAAATCCAAGGGGTGCGTACGAAAAAATCCAAGGGGTGCGGACGGGATTTTGGTCGGATAATAACACTGAAATTTTTTTTCCCGGGGGTGCGCCCGCCCACCTTGGCATGGGGGTGGGTCCGCCCCTGTTCAGGACGATCCAATCTGGTGGGCCCCCTTTGTTTGTGTTTGTGTTAATGAAGCTTTAGTGATTTGTACATTAGGCATTACTACTTGTACATAGTTTTGTGGGGTAGGATCATCTAGGACCATCCTCCCATACCCTCTAGTTTTGTGGGATGGACCATCCTTGGGAGGACTATGGCGTGGCGCCTACGTGGCGGATCATCCACCTTGGAGGACCATCACCATACCCTCTAGCCTTATAGTGTTTCTTTTGCTGCTGTACATGAGTTAATGTTGCACATAAGTTTTGATTATAGCTGATTCATAGTCCAACAACTTTCCACTTACAATGATGATCTTCCTCTAATGGGTTGCCAGGAGACCACATGGTTATGCATTTGAGGAGTTTGATGATCGTAGGGATGGACGGCCATTCGGGATCTTGATGGTATGTTCAAGCATACATGAAAGTATTATGACCATGACAGCTGCTATCTTATTTTTACAATACATTAAGGTTTGGTGCAAGAACTGTTTGCGGAACTGCAGGTTGTTTTTTCATAGATTTAAGCATCAAGTTCTAGTCATTTACCGTCTAGTACTGTTGGGTGTTGTATGTATGTTTGGTATTGTTTTAACGGTAATTTCATTCTTGTTTTTGTTTTCTTCTGTTTCGGGTGCATTCATTATTATGTAAAAATTAATTCAACCAAAAGAAGATGAGTTTGATCCAAACATAATCTGTGTGGTCAAGAATCTCTCCTTTACATGAGTAAAAGAAGCTGACTAAATAACCAAAAGAAGATGAATTTGATCCAAACATAATCTGTTTCCCACTTGGATAGATTATGGACAACTGGCCAAGTGGGTCAAAATCATTGGTTTCAGTTTTCGGGGCTATCATAGTCACTTTCTACGCAGGTCCTACATCTCCCTGACCAATCATCGGACTGGATCCTAGGTGGCATTCGAATGCTACTTGACTGTCTCTTAGCTGCTTAATTCACTATAACCATGCCTGGCGAAACAGATGACTCACGTCGGACACGAGTAGCAACTAGCAATGAGTATCAAGGACTGACAACGCTCGAGTAAAAAAGAAGACGCCGTCAAGGGGCTTGTGGCTTGGTGGTATCAATGAGTATCGTAAGGTGTTGCCTTCCAAGTGATACGGGATCTAGTCCCGTGATGGATATTTGTATAAATTTTAACAGTAGACTTATTTAGTGAATGTGTAAGTTTGTCGTTCTAAAAAGAAAAGAATGAGATATCTTGATTATCAACTAATAAAAGGCAGACCCCACACTTTGAGTTATAAATATTAAAAACTAGGTTAATGCCCGCGTAATACGCGGGCTTCAACAAAAACCATATTATTTACTTTGAAATATAATATTCTGTGCAAACATATACATTGGAAGAAACAAACAGAAAACTATAAAGTGTAAACAAACATGCTTAGTGGAAAAGTCTAGTTCTCTCCTGCCTCTCTTGTGCGGGTCTTCCCATTCGGTTGTGTTAGACATCTCAGCTTCCAGCTCCTTGAGCTCAAGAATTTTATTCAGACTTTCATCAAGAAGAAAGATACCGTCGTTTATCAGGAAATCAAGAAAATTCAAGTAAACACCCTTTTCCTCTTCCTTAGCAATCTGAAACAAATTCTAATGATCTACATAAGTCATTACAAAGTAGGTAAAAGTACACATATGTAGCAATCGTACATTGAATTACCTGTTTCCAAGCATTCAGGTGTAGAGGAACCTACCAAAGATACTCTAGAAGTTCGGCAATATTATGCAGTATGTTAAATTTGTTATAGAATTGCACAATAGTCAGAAAAGTGTAAATTACTCGTTGGCAAATATCATGAACCGAGATGCCAACTTTAAAGGAAAAATCACCTGAGTGTGGGATCCTGTGAATTCAATATCAACATAAAGTTTCTGAAGATTTCTGGCAAGATACTGAACAGATAGCTGGTGCCCCCTCAAAATGTGTACTTGTGACAGACAATGTACCACTGCAGACACAATGTCGTAAAAAACCGTAAGTATAAAAAAAGTACAAATTTTGGGCACAAAACAAAAGATTATGAGTATAAAGTTACCTCCTACGAGGCATCCAACAGTTGAGTACTTCAACCATTTTTGCTCTTAAATACGGATTTCTTATATACTCTGGAGATGCCATGAACATAATAATGAAATTCATAAAATCATCTACCAAATACAGACGGATAAAACTGCATAAAGCAACAGAAATACGGTGCAGCAAAGAGGCAAAACAAAAACTGAATAACTTACACTTTTTTACCAGCTTTACACTGTCCAAAGCTCGTGGAATCCTAGAAGCGAAATAAGCAATTCCATAACGTCTTCGACAAAATGTTCGAGCATACAGGAAAATTCTGTAGGGTAAGTTTGTGGTAAAGGCATTTTAAAACCGCCTATACGATGTACCAACCAAACCACCATTAATTGATAGAAAGATAACGCCTGTTGAAGAAGAAGATCTCCGTCGTAAAAAATATATATCACAAGTGTAGATACATTAGATTAGCTTTAAAGAAATTCAGACGAATGAAAAGATTATTTTACCCTTAATATCTGAGCTTCGTAACATAGCTTCTCTTGCGTAAATGATTTGATTTCCTTCTCGAAGCGAGCAATGTCCTGTGCTAGTTGAAGTAAAGGTGTTTGTTCTTGCATGGTAATAACATTGTTTCTATAAATTGTTTATAAAAAGACATAATGTATACTAAATAATGACCACTTATAATATGTATTACCTGCACAAGTTGCTTGTTTCAGTAGCCCTAAATTAAGAACCCGTGCAGTCATAAAGAAGCATTCACAAATAAACGAATAGTTTGTAGATTCACGTTGACTTGGAACATGATTTTTATTTTGTAGCAGACCAGAACTTGAAGTTTCTTGGGAATGAAGCAACCTGTTTTCTCCACTGCTCCCGTTGTTTGGGTTATTTTTGTTTAATCATTCAGTAACTTCCTCCGAAGATGCATGAAGGGCAGTTAATTCTCTGTGTCGAGTTGAGACTGACGGTCAATATAATGTTAATGATATAAAAAATCACATATAATTATGCTGTCGATAGAGTATCTTACTTGAAATCCAATCGAGAACCATAAAATACGTATCTAGGGTCAATTATGTCTTTCTTTGTTGAATTTGCATCCAAAAACGGCTCACACAGTCTAAGCATAACAGCGCTAAGGTTCACGAACACGCCCGAACTCGCAGAAGATATTGGATCAACCTATATGCAATTGCCAATTATTCAACAATAAGTAAATTAAATACAATATAGGGGATCGCTAAAATGAAAACCACCTCTAGTTGTAAGAACCATGGGAACCACTTTCTACCCTTTAGATCAACAAGATGGATGGATGAGATTAAAAGTAACAAAAATTAATATTAAATGGCTTTTGTCTTATTATGTCTTTAATATTATAATCCAAAAGGGTAATTTGGTAAAATAACTCTATTTTGTCTTTTTGTCTTTATTGTTTTTTATTAGTTTTTTTGTATTATTATATTACTTTTTATTTTTTAAACATAACTTTTTTATTAAAAACATTTTAAAATTCAGATTTTTTAAAGGTTTTTGTATACTTTTTACAATTCAAGTTTTACGTTAAACTTTTTAAGTTTTACGTTTTTTTGACGCGCCGTTTTTACGCCGTGTTTTTCAAGCGTCGTTATTTTTTACGCGTCAATTTTTTAATGTCGTTGTTTTACGCGCCGTTTTTAACGCCGTTTTTTCAACGCCCCGTTTTTATGCGCCAACTTTTTAACGCCGTTTTTTACGCGCCAATTTTTTAACGCCGTTTTTTACGCGCCAATTTTTTAACACCGTTTTTTACGCGCCATTTTTAACGCCGATTTTTACGCGCCAATTTTTTAACGCCGTTTTTTACGCGCCGTTTATTAACGCCGTTTTTTCAACGTGCCGTTTTTACGTTAACGTAATTTACGTTTTTAACACCATTTTTTACACGTTTTTTTAAGTAACAGTTTTTACGTTTTATGTAAACTTTTTGCGTTTTTACGTTTTAGGTAAAACTTTTTACGTTTTACGTAAAACTTTTTTACGTTTTACGTTTTACTACCGCCAAAGAACTTTTTACGTGTTGCGTAAACCTTTTAACGTTTTACGTAAAACTTTTTACATTTTACGTTTAACGTTTTTACGTTTTACGTTAAAAAGTTTACCTTTTACGTTTAAAAGTTTACGTTAAACTTTTTACGTTTTACATTTTACGTAAAACTTTTTATGTTTTACGCTTCACGTTTTTACGTTTTAGGTTAAAAAAGTTTATAGTTTACGTTAAAAAGTTTACGGTTTAATTTTTTTTACAAAAAAAATTTTTACGCAAAAACGAACGCACCCAGAAATCGCAAACTCGGGAGGTGTCTCAGATATATTGTTGTCATCATCGACGCCTCAAAAAAAATAAAAACCCAACAAACAAAAATAAAAAAAACGAGTGGAATCTTAAAAAAAACGATGTTTTGGCTCAGATTTTCCGATAAAATAAGAGGCTGCAAAAAGTGGGGTTGCAGGTTCAAAAAACCTACCCTCCGCCGTCCTTGCCGCGCCATCGTCAGCAAAATCTACGTTGTTTTTTTGCATTATCGCCGCCCATCCATCGAATCAAAACCCACAGATTCATAGAACACAAATCAAAACCCCCCAAACATATCAAAAAAAATTTCAACCAGATCATTCAAACCAGAAGGAACATGAACATGTTTCAAACCAGATCATTCAAACCAGAAGGAACAGGAACATGTTTCAACCAGAAAGGAACAGTAGCATCATTCAAACCAAATCAAAAAAATATCAAGAACATACCAAAAATCAAAACAAACATCAAAGAACACAGGCCAAAAATATGAAAATCCCCAACATACCAAATCAAAACAAATATCAAGATCAAATTCCCCACACATGCTAAACCCAGAAGAATCAAGAACACATGGCAAAAAAAATACCAGAGAAATCAACAACACAGGAGGAGACCGGGACCTCCGCCGCTCACGGCGGCGCTGCCGCCGGCCCACCACCCAGCCATCGAACCGCCAACACCGCTCACGGCGGCGCTGCACCACCGTCATCGAGCACCCACCACCTCCGATTCAAACATCAAACAACCAGGGTAAAAGGCTGCAAAGTGGGTTGGGTGTTAACTTGTTTGGCTATTACTCAACAGATCTGTCGGGATGGAGTGTTGTGGCAGTTGCGGCGGCGGAGGAGCACTTGTGGTGGCAGAGACAGTGATTTCATTAATGAAGATGGTGGTTGTTTCTGTGTCACCCCACACCACCGACTTCCACCGCCTTCGCCACACCACCGCCTCCACACCACCGACTTCCACCGCCTTCGCCACCACCGTTAACCCCACCGACTTCCACCGCACTTGTTCTTGATTTGGGTAGGTATGAGAGAAGAGAGAGGTTCTGCAACTTCAAGAGAGAGAGAGAAAGACAATGAAATGAGAAAATGGTTTTTTGAATTCATTAAATAGATGAGAGAGAGGGATGATCTGACATATAATAAATGAGGAGAGATAAAAGGAAATGACATCTGTAGTAAAAGACCAAAATACCCTTTTTAGTGGCTGAATCTGATTGGCTGAGAGTGGTTCTCGCGGTTCTTACAACTGGAGGTGGTTTTTATTCTAGCGGCTCCCATACAATATATATATATATAAACAACTATTATGAAACAAACTTCTTACCCTGGAATGAAACTGGAAATCCTCCTCCTTTACTACAAATGGCTCACAATCATCGCCGCCCATACCCACTGACAGCCCATCTTCGACCGGATTTTCTCACTCAAACCACCTGCTCCACTCATGCCTCTCTATAATTCCACAATTTAAAAAAACAAAACCTCAATACTTTTCCAAATTTGTATTAATTAATTTACCATAAAAGTTGAATTATGTCTCAATGTTAACATACCAGCAATAACAAAAACCCTGAATCCAATTAGTTCTTTGATCTCCTTGTCTTCGATATCAATGACTTGCAGCCAAAAATTGACACTGATATAGTTATGAAAGCAAATTAAAGATCAGTAACAACACAAAAAGAAATCGACACTAATACAGTGAGATCTCAAGTTAATTGGATGATAGCCTAAGAGAAATCAACAATCGTATAAAAAGATTCAAAGGCACCAGATCAATATCAATTTAAACAAACAATAGAAAATAACTTGTAAGAACCCTAATCCCATATTAACCATATCCTAATAATATCGAACCAGAGATGGACTTCACGAATATGATAATTGATCTCCAGTGATTATTTGTTTAGTTAACTGAAGTCTTACCACAAATACCCATGTTAATCGTTTAATCAACTATACCATCCTGCAAATCAAACAAAAGGATAACAAATTTATGAAAAGGAAAAAGGTTAGGGTTAACTCTTAAAATTGATCGATGAATATGAAAAAAAGTAACCACAATAAAAAAGTAAACCCAATGAAAATAAAGATTAATGGAGCAACATCAGTATATTGAAGAAGAAAATTCCACTATTGAAGCCCTAAAATCTTCATATGAATCACTCTTTTATTTCGCTACCACATCCGTTGAATTTCAAGTATGGTAAATTAGAATAAAAAATTTTGATTGGTCGATTTTCCAGTATGGTAAATTAGAATCACAACAAACATTGATATAGTTATGATCTTAGGGAAAGACTATTCTTAGGTTACCAGATTTCTTTAGAGATTTAAAACACTGGTCTGATTGAATCCATATCTTTTATTACAATTGGCTACAACATATGAGTGTTCAAATTAAAATCCAATCAAATATTATTTTTTTATAGACCAAAAGAAAAAATAACATAGCAATTTTGATTCAACCTGGTCCATATAGCAAACATAGAAATCCTCATCCAATCAACTTCAGGAGATCTTGATACCAAAACCAAAGCAGCCGGTGACATCTCAAAAGTTCATATTCCTTAACCTTGAAGCCACTTTTCTAAAAGCTGTTGTGATAAAAAAAAAACATCAATATAGATCAATGACAAAATAGATATGAACTTATGCTATTGTTAATATATAGCTAAATTGCTTTTAATAAATGACATTGAACCTATTGGAAGCAGATTACTGATCATCCACCAAATGTATTGAGATTAGATATTGCACCAAATGTTATCGAATCTCATAAAAAACATCTAAGGAGTTCGTCCATAACAACAAAATCATAATACTCAGTCAGTTACATCCATTAAAGTGATGGTGAATAATCATACATGTGGAATCTCTTTTAGCTTTTGCTCCATCTGTGAATCATCAATGAGTAAATAAATAATCTTCATGGCTAATATGTCAAACCAGTCTACAAATTAAACCCATCAAGAAAGCATCCATGGAGACGAAAGAACCTGCAAACACAAAAATAACAATTGCAACGATGGTTGTACGATTCCATTAAGGCTTAGATCTAAAGTTAATACGAATAGCAAGAACATTAGATGAAAAAACGAAACAATCAACATCAATCAAACACTTATTCTAGAATCGAAGTTTTTAATACCTGATGTTGAATTTGTTATTACCAAAAACGAAGATGTTAGGGCAGATCATCAAATCGTCGATTCCGGGTGAAAGGCTTCAAAGCCGATGATTGATGATTCGTAGATGATATTCAGAGAGAGAGAGAGAGAGAGAGAGAGAGGAGTACTGCGTCTTCAAGATCGATCGAAGGTTGTTGGACAGGATTGAGAGAGATGAAGACGCAGAGGAATTTTGATCTAGGGTTTTCGAGAGAGAAGAAACGATGATTTAGGGTTTTGAATGAGAAAAGGAATGATGATTGAGAGAGAGAGAGAGAGAGTTTAATGAATCGTACAAAAGAAGCTATTCCAATCCTGGCCTTAGAGCTATGCCAAGTGTACTGCCACATGTGCAGCTGAGTTGGCTTAAACCAATGGGTGACATGTGTCCCCTAATGGTTTTGTTTATTATATATATAGATTGTAAGACCATGCGTAGTCGTTGGGGTGAATAATGCCCCACCCTTGGGCGTTGTGCGCCATGTGGCAGCCCAGGCAGCAATGGGGCGTTTTTCTAAAATGGGTGTAGCGGGGATGTGGCCATTGTGGTGTAATAGAATTAAATAAAAGAAAAACCATAAAAAATTGTTATTGGACAAATAAAGCTTGGAAACTGGTGATTGGGCAAAAGATATGAAGCTGGGCATATAGCACGCTTCAACCTTTTTTTCGCAAAAAAAGCCCACCGGGGCCGATCTCTGTTAGAAAAAGAAACAAAATAATTTAGAGAAAATTATGAATCTTCAACATCATCTCTATATTTATCAAAATCTTTCTTTTTATTCTTTCTTGTAATGCCTATAAATAAAGGCTTAGTTTTCTGTTTTGTATGCAAGAATTAAAATCAATAAAATCAATTCTTGATTATCAATCACAACATGGTATCAGAGCAGAGTTTTGATCCATGAAACAGCGTGTTCATCTCCTACAATCAATCACCATAAAAATCAAAATCAAACCAGAAAACATCAAACCTGTCGTTTTTCGATTCTTCGCCCAATCCGTATCAAAAATAACAACAGCAGCAGCCGCCAACACTAGCCGCTGCCACCACATCCATCCTTATCCGCAATCCCTAACAGTCTTGTTCTTCGTCAAGTCCATCCCCACGAACATTCTTCGCCGCTGAACCTTGATATGCTCAAAACCCTAAAATCAATTGCACAAGCATCAGCCCCAGCCGCACACTCTCCAGCTATTCCAATCTCAAATCCTCAAGAACCAGGGAAACAGACTAACCGGACCGAGAAGAAAACCACAGTTCCGGCGAGTCACAGTTAGGCCGCCGCACACCCTTTCACCAAACATAAGATCCTTAAATTCGCCGCTGCTGCTTATCTGTGCTTCAAATCCGCCGCTGCACAAGAATTAAAGGAGAGCACTTTTGAACGAAAAAAGGAGAATAAGAAGACTGACGCAAGAGAAAAAAAGGAAGAAGTATTATTGGAGGCATACGGCTGTAGAGGTTGAAGGGACCACGAACAGAAAGCATGAAAGAGGAGTGCTCAAGAAACCCTAAAACTTCTTGCATAAATTCGTTGCATATTATATATCCAGTGAGCGGATTTATTTTTCCTCTCTTGGGCAACCTTAAATCTTGAACGCGAGTTCAAGTGGCACGGTGTATTTAATAAATACGCCGATAAGAGAACGGGCCCGGTTTCGATTATCCAGCGTAATTAATAAATCTTGAACGGGAGTTCAAGTGTCCAGCGTTTACATAACGGCCATGTCCGGAGATGATAGCCCAAACAACCGTACCAACAATGACGATCTCGCAATTCAACTTGCGAATCTTCTTCGAACCAACCTTAATACCCAATCTCAAACACCAAAACAAACCTTATCCGATAGCCTGAAGATCAGTATCAAGCTAAGTAGTCAAAATTACGCTCTATGGGCTCGAATGATTCGAGTCGCTATAGGGGGGAAATCTAAGAACCTGTTGAGCCATATTACAGGAAAACCTACCCCACCAAACCCGTCAGATGAACAATACGAGCAGTGGGAACAGGACGATCTAGTCGTGTTCTCATGGCTCATACAAAACATTGAACCAGGGTTAGCCGGCAACCTCACTGAGTTTCCCACTGCGAAGGCGTTGTGGGATGCATTAGTGGTTACATATAGCAGTGGGAAAGATAAACTACAAACCTTCGATTTACACGTCAAAGCAAACGAACTCAAGCAAAACGGCTCAGCTCTAGAAGATTTCTGGATCAAGTTACAAGGCATTTGGGGAGAAATAGATCGAAGGGATCCGAATCCAATGACCTGCTCTGCTGACATAGCAACATATAACAATATCAGGTCTGAACAAAAATTATTCCAATTCCTGAATGCTCTTGACAGGAAGTTTGACCCAGTCAAAAGAGAAATCCTTCGGTGGGATCCCCTTCCCTCGGCTGAGCAAGCCTACGAGGCTGTAAAGAAGGAGATGGCACATCAAGGAATCCTTGGTACCATCTCTGAAACTTCACCGTCCGGCGTGGCAGCGGGGCTTGTCGCTGGCGGAACCATTGAATTCGATGGATAAGGCTTAATCACGAAGGGACAGCGGCGATCAGACTTCACTGGAAAATCACCATCCCGAATCGATAAATCCAAACTGAAATGTAGTCACTGTGATATGAGGGGACACACCAAATAGCAGTGTTTCAGAATCGTAGGGTTCCCTGACTGGTGGAGTGACAACCACAAAACTAAGAACCCGAATCAAGAGGGAAGGTTGTCATTGCCATAGGTAACAACAAGGCCACTATCAACGAAAGCGATGAGAAGGATGGCGGCAGTAATGCTTCTAAAGAAATAATTAGGGTTCAAAGTGAAGGCACATCTGAGGCCGAAGATCAGGATGGATGGACGTGGCACTGAGCATCCTAAAAGGCGAAGTGCCCCTGTCAAAAATATTACGCTTCCGCTAAAAAAAAAACCGAAAAACCAAAAAACCCAAAACCAAAAAAAAACCAAAACCCAAAAAAACCCAAAACCAAAACCCAAAAAACCAAAAACCCCAAAATCCAAAACCCAAAAACCAAAAACCCAAAACCAAAAACCAAAACCCCCAAAAAAAAGGAAAAAAAAAAACCAAAAACCCAAAAACCCTAATTAATGTCAAAACCCAGATGTCCAAGTTGAATTTTGGAAATCTCATAATTCAACTTGAGGGGGAGTGTTAGAAAAAGAAACAAAATAATTTAGAGAAAATTATGAATCTTCAACATCATCTCTATATTTATCAAAATCTCTTTTTATTCAATCTTGTAATGCCTATAAATAAAGGCTTAGTTTTCTGTTTTGTATGCAAGAATTAAAATCAATAAAATTCAGTTCTTGATTATCATTCACAACAAGGCGTGTTTTGGGCGTGCTTGTATCTCTAAATTTAGAACTTCGCATGATCGAATTTGCTATCTAAAATATAAACTAATTTACGTGGATGATTAAATTTGAGATGCAAGTTACGCGTATGTTCATTTCTTTTCTAAAAGTTAAGAATTTGGTTCATACCCGTTGTCAGAACTTATCACATTTGATTATTTTCACTTAGTTATATCTAAAGGTATAAAAGCCCGAGCTTGTATAGGCTTGTATAGGCTCGAGCTCGGCTCATTAAACTTTGAGAGAGCTCAGGCTCAAGCTTGGTTTATTTAGAGTTTTGTTATTTTATTATTTTATTAATGAATTATATAATTATTCACATATATAATTTTAAGAGTAAACTACAACTAGTACTTTACCCGTCTGGTGGACCGGAACATCAACGTCATAATGTAAGCACTAAATCAATTCAGATTTGCAAGTAAAACCATTTTGCTTTAATTAGATTGGCAAATCATAAGGTTTATAGGCCCGTGTTTCTACTTCAAATAGAACCATAAAATAAAATTGAAAACAAAAACTGCTCTACCACCCGCCAACCATCCCCAACTTTCACCATTTACAAGTTACAACCCATTATAAAATCATCATATACTGACCTTAAAACTTTTCGTAGGGACGGACGCTTTAGACGCCATTCAGGATCTTGATGGTATGTTCAAGCATATATGAAAGTATATGACCATGACAGCTGCTATCTTATTTTTACAATACATTAAGGTTTGGTGCAAGAACTGTTTGCGGAACTGCAGGTTGTTTTTTCATAGATTAATTAAGCATCAAGTTCTAGTCATTTGACGTCTAGTACTGTTGGGTGTTGTATGTATGTATGTTTGGTATCGTTTTAACAACGCTAATTTCATTCTTGTTTTTGTTTTCTTGTATTTTGGGTGCATTCATTTTATGTAAAATTTAATTCAACCAAAAGAAGATGAATTTGGTCCAAACATAATCTGTCTCCCACTTGGATAGATTATGGACAACTGGCCAAGTTGGTCAAAATCATTGGTTTCAGTTTTCGGGCCTATCATAGTCACTAGCTATAACGTCTGGTTTAAGTTCAATCGCTCCTTAACATCTCCCTGACCAATCATCGGGCTGGATCCTAGGTGGCATTCGAATGCTACTTGACTGTCTCTTAGCTGCTTAATTCTTTATAACCATGCCTAGCGTCACAGCTGATTCACGTCAGACATGAGTAGCAACTAGCCACGGGTCATTTTCAAGCTGGTCATATTTGTTTGGGTGATTGGGTCAGATCGGGTTTGACAAAAATGGGTACGGGTCACAAAATGTGCCATTTTAGGATTCAGTTGTTTAATCAAAGTCAAAGCATCAATGTTATGATATTATTCACATCATGTGCCTTTAGTTTGACCACAATATTTGTTCTTTGACCCTTTTCTGAAAAATGGTATAATAGTACGACTGACAACGCTGAAGTAAAAAAGAAGACGCCGTCAAAAGGCTTGTGGCCTGGTGGTATTAATGAGTAGTGTAAGGTGCTGCCTTCCAAGTGATACGGGTTCTAGTCCCGTGATAGATATTTGTATAAATTTTAACAGTAGATTTATTTAATGAATGTGTAAGTTTGTCATTCTAAGAAAGAAAAGAATGAGATATCTTGATTATCAACTATTAAAAAGGCACACCCCACACTTCGAGTTATAAATATTAAAAATTGTAAGTATCTCTAAATTTAGAACTTTCCATGACTGAATTTGCTATCTAAAATGTAAACTAATTTTTATACTCTAGTGGTCCGTCAGTGATTCAAATTTGCCGTTCAAAAAATATATATATAAACTAATTTACATGGATGATTAAATTTGACATGCAAGTTACGCGTATGTTCATTTCTTTTCTAAAAGTCATGAATTTGATTACCCTTTGTCAGAACTTATCACATTTGATTATTTTCACTTAGATAGCCTAATTGTTATATCTAAAGGTATAAATGAGCCGAGTTGAGCTCGAGCTTGTATAGGCTCGAACTCGGCTCATTAAACTTTGAGAGAGCTCGGGCTCAAGCTTGGTTCGTTTAGAGTTTTGTTATTTTATTATTTTATTAATGAATTATCTCCATTAATTCTTTAAAAACATACATTACCTCCTAACACAATACTAAAGATATTGCTGAGAAAAAAAGAACTAGTTATAAAATTCGGCCAAAAACCTGCTTTGTATCTTTGTACCTGATTTTTTTTATAAATTAGAATTAATAGCGTACAAAACCTTGGCGGTTCAAATAAAGAAAGCAAATGAAAACACTATAACCGGCACATTAAAAACAATTTAGCCGTCTTTATATACAGACAATATCCACATTTTCTATACACAAGTAGTGTTTTATCAAATTTATGAATTGTATAAAAAATACAGGGTTATGACGTTTTTCTTTGGGATTAAAATATAGACTTGGTTATCGTCTTGTCATCTTTGTAAACAGGCAACGTGGTATTTCGATCTGATATATCTATGGATTATTCATTCAAAGGAAAAAAATAGTATAGTGCACATTTTAGTATTATTCTTCCATGAGCAAGTTTTATTATTATTTTCATTGACGTGTTTCAGTATAAAGACATTTTGATTTTGGTGGGGTCACTTTTAATAGGAGCCACCAACACCACCCATAAAAGCATATCGACATCATTACCTACTGGAAATGTTGGACCTTAGTCTTTCTCAATATAATTAATCCTATTTTTTTTACTCCTTTTAATTTATTTTATACAGTCTATTTCTAAGGGTGAAGGGGGTGCTCACCTAATAGGTGAGTCCCCTCTCTTCCGTCAAACCAATCCCCGTGTGCCACGTCAACTCCCCTCTTAAACTCCCCTAACACCCCCATTTGATGGCGCCACTCCCCTCTTAACTCCTCTTATTTTTTTATTCAAAAAAAAAAAAAAAAAAAAACAAATAAAAACTTTGATTGGTTGAAAGTGGGCTGGCCCCACCACCTTTCCCCTCTCCTCCTTCGGTGAGCCGCCACCCTCTTGTCTACCTCTCTCTTGTTCACCGCTCCAATGGCGCCGCCCCCCTAATCGGTGAAACCCCTCCCCGAACCCCTCCCCGAATTACGCCCCGCCCACCCTAAGTTGGTTAAGTAATTTTGAAGTTAATCTTCATCCCTTAAAAATTTTTTACTTTCAGAGTAAAATACATGATTAACTGATTTAGTTCCTAAGCATCTAAAAATATCATATCCCTCTAACCATCTTATTTTTTATATTTGTAATAATGAACGAATGCCTACCAAACCCTCTTGTATGCCTTACCTATAAGATCATCTTTAAAGCCATATAAATAGTTCCTTTCTTCTCAGCAATACCTTTAGTATTGTGTTAGGAGGTAATGTTGGTCTCGTGTTATCGTGTTTGTGTCAGAATTGCCAGTTTTATGTGTCGTGTTATCGTGTTTGTGTTACCATTCCCAATTCGGTTCATAGCTTCCCCAATTTGGCCGTGTTCGTGTCTTAAACAGGTCATGTTCGTGTCTTAACAGGTCGTGTTCGTGTCTTAAACATGTCGTGTTCGTGTCTTAAATAGGTCGTATGATACGTTAGCAATTTTTTCGTGTCTTAATAGGTCATTTCATGTAACCTGTTTATTAACAGGTTCGTGTTCGTGTTTTGAAAATCTGACACGATAAGATTTCGTGTCGTGTTCGTGTTTACATGTTTCGGGTTCGTGTCTTATCGTGTTCGTGTCTTAACAAATCAGGTTGACCCGTTATGCCAGCCCTATGAAGGGGCTTGATAACGCCCCAAACACCGTTTTCTAGGCGTTATAAGGACATGAAGAGGGAGAGACATTTCTAGTATAATGCCCAATGGAGATAAAACAAAATGGAAAATAATGACTCCTTAGGTGACATAAACCATTATGGATGGTCTAATGGTTAACGCATCATAAGGGGCATTTTCTGTTACATCAGCATCTTACCGCCCCTTAAAAATGTGTAATAGGTAACGGCACTTAATGTCTTTTCAAGCATTACTTTCCATTTTTTCTCGTCATCTGGCGTTACACTAGAAATGTCCATCCCTCTTCATGCCTCTATAACACCTAGGCAGGGGCAGACCCACCTTGTGACTTGGGTGGGCGGCCGGCCGCACCCCTTGAAAAAAAAATTAGTGCTATTTACCGTGAAAAATTCCGACCGCACCCATTGGAAATTTTCGTCCGCACCAATTAGAAAAAAAATGTTAGGAATTTATATAAACAATTGTGAACATGGATTGAAACCCGACCCAATTATGTAAACAAATTAGACAACTAACCCCTTTAATAAAACTTGGATTCTTGTAACCAAACATCAAGCCCAATTATGTAAGTTAATACACTACGTGAAAAAGGGGTTACGGCCACACTTTTGGCGAAACCGCCCTACCACACATTTATAAAAATGTGTGGCTAAAGGTTATTCATAACATTTTAAAACACTTTTAGCCACACATTTTATTATTAACAAGGAAGAGGGCCCGCGCTCCGTCGCGGAGTAAATGTGTAATTAAAACTTCATACCAAGCAAGAAGACGATTGCGGCGGTGAGCGACGATAGCGAGAGTAGCCTCGAGCAGTGATGAGGGGTGCTAATTGTTCGTCGGTGTGTACTGTAGTAGCGAAGTATAATTGTAATTTTACTTGTCTTGCGTTGCTAGGGGTAGAAACATAGAGTAACTCGAATTTATATAGTCGAATGAAAATGTATTATATTTAACGACGCTCAATTTGGTGCAAAATTCACCTAAAAAAGTAGATCAACTGGAAAAGTATATAAATTAAGCACGGAAACGCATTATACTTGAGCTGACTCGTTTCCAAGGAAAAGTTGATGTCTAAACATAAACCAACTTTAAATTTATACCAACGCGTACATAAAAATACCTACGTAAAAAGCTTGTTTTTAAAAATAAAGTAACGCAAGGGGTAAAGTCGAACTTTAGAAACTCAAAGCGGTAAATATAAACTAACTTGAATTTATACGAACGGTTTTTTCTTATTTATGTATGGATATGACCCACTAATACATGCAAGCAGTTGAGTTTTTATGCATATGACTTGAGTTTGTATGCATATGACATACTTTGTTCCTAAATATCATACTTAAATAATAAAAGAGACTTAACCTGAAATATGTTGAAAGCTTAAGGGTAGCCATGAAAAAGCATTCAAGGATAAATACAACTAAGTTATACCGGTCATATAATATAATATAATATAATTGTCATTTGTGTACAACTACGTTATACTACTCCGGAATTTAGGAAAACAATTAAGAATTGACATATATGAGGTTACGTGGGAACAAATGGGTGTATAGCAAGGAGTTAGTGGCCCACTTCCACCGACATAGCCTTTTTATAGTTATATAATGTGATCATTTATGCCAGTTCAGAACCTTTAACCACACTTTTAGAAAATAATGTGACATTTATTAGCCACAAATTGAAATGTGTGGCCAAATGTGATCTATGGCAACATATTTTTGTTTCATGTGACGAAAAAACATGTATTTGACACCTTTAGCCACACTTTAAGAAAAAAATTGTGACATATATTTGCTACGCTAGCAAAGTGTGGCTAAATGTTATCTACGATCACATTATATATTTTCATGTGACCAATAAGATATGTATTCAAAACCTTTAGCCACACTTTAAGAAAAAATCTGTGACATTTATTAGTCAACTAAAAAATGTGGTCAAATTTGATCTACGGTTACTGTATTTGTTTCGCATGATTAAACACAAAACTATTATAAACCTTTAGCCACACGTTAAGATAAAACATCACATTGGAAAAGTGTGGCCAAATGTGTTCTCCGACAACATTATATGTTTAATGATGTGGCTAAAATCTAATACATATGGCCACATATATTATTTTATGTAACCAAATGTTAGACAATAATCACACTTAAAATTACAAAATTTAATGTGGTTTTACATTAACACTCGTCACACAATCATCATTTTGTTTATTTTGTGTGACGAAATGTTATCAAATGTCATTAAAAATATGTATGACCAAATGTTAAAGTTACTAAATCTTTAAAAATTTTCCCCAAAATATTTAATTCCAAAACTTAAACTTCCACCTAAAACATTTCATCCTAAAACTTCCCCCCAAAATATAAAATTAAAAAACAAAAAAAAAATCTTAGTAGATATTTAATAATTAACTATTATTAGATATTATATATTTTAAACCATATTTTTTCTTCTAAATGATATATTAATGTATGCATATTAATAATGGTACCTGATTTTTCATAGTTAATTGTTTTTAGTACTGGTACTTTCAGTTTGATACGGTACCAGTAGTTTACCGAATTTTACTTTCATATAGCGTTGCGGGACGAGTACTGTACAGTACCATACCGAACATTTTTTGTACCAGTACCTGTACCCATATTTGATGATTTCCGGTATCGGCATTTTCGATACCGAACTCATCCCTAATCATATATGTGTTAATAGACCATATTGGGCTTTACTGGGTCACAATGACCAATAGTGGTCATAGAGATGTTAATGAACCATGTTGGGCCTTAATGGATCACAATGGACAATAGTAGATCACACATGTCTTAATGGACCATATTAGGCCTAAATGAAGCACAATGGACAATTGTGGATCATATATGTCTTAATAGACCTTATTGGGCTTTGATATGTCACATTAGCCATATGCATGTACGGTGCAAGCGCACCATGCAATCTAGTGGTGTACGAGGTTGGAGTGTGCGGACAAGGGGGTGTGCGGGGTCAGTTATGCAATGCCGTAAATCTTGGGCAATCAGTTACCCCTTTTCATGTCTCACACACAATCAAACAACTTTTCATATAATCATATAAACTCTAATCATCATTAATTCATTCACAGAATTTAACAATACAAATAACATTTATTCGGATCAATTAACACAACCATCTTCAAATCATGCAACCCTAGTTCATCGACATTCAAACCTACTACTAAACCCGATCCATCAGTTCATCGTATCATCAAACTCATCAAACTCTATCACATACATGAACCCTAAAGCATTGATCAATCATCATAACAACTTCTAAATACATGGCAACTGTTAACATAATAACCGATTCCTTCAAACCCTTATTATCACGTCACGCTAGTTATTTACCAGCATTTTACCGAATCAACCAGCGTCAAATCAATGTATAACAAATCCCTAAATCACACATCGATCTCATATACTAGCAACAATTCACATGATCACGGAACCTCAATCCACTCGTAATCAATATAGTTATTAATACAATACCACGGTTAATGAAGAAGGTGAATCACATTAATAACGAATCATACCAGTCGAAGGAGGATAAGATGTTTGCTTGGATGAGAGATGAGGCTTCACTAAGAGAGAACGTCGAACAGAAGGAGTTGCCGTCGAAGTGAGAGGAGAATTAGGGTTGGGGAGTTTGTGTGTTTGTGAGATTTTAGAAACTGCACACCCAATACATGTGTATGCGTCGTGGGTTGGGCTCCGTTTGGACTGGGCCGAGAACAAAAGGCACCAAAGTGTGCGGCCGTGAAGGGGTGTGCGACCCGACGAGAGTGTGCGACCAATTTAATTAACTAAGCACTTACTAAATAACAAACTTATACATATTCAATTATAACAACCAATTACGTTTAACAACACAACATGCACCCGCTTATAATGTATAGTGGAACGTGAAAAGGAATAATACGAACTTAAAGGTCACGAGGTTAGACGACACTAACCTTGAAAGTACAGGTTGTCACATACGGCCCGTCTTATACTCAGCCCGACGTTTCCATGCCACATTTTACTCAGTCCGGCCAGACCATGCTGCTCTTTCCTCTGTCTGACCTTTCCATGCAGGTATGTTATTCTGTTTTTATTTCATTTTCTACGAACAATTTTAATGTTATGTAATGAGTATTTTATTTAATTTTTTATAGCCTCCAGGCACATCCTATACGCGACACAGGTCGTCACCCTCTACTCCAGGCACATCCTATACACGACACAGGTCGTCACCCTCTACTAGGCGTGGCCCGAACTTTACGGAGGAGGAGCTCGCTGAGTCTGACAAGGATTGATGACGATAGTGCTTTATGTTATTGTTATATGATTGATGTGTGTAAAATGCAACATATAAAACACATCAATTAAGGCATAAAACTAACCCTTTTTAAGTACTAATGTTGGAAAAAGAGTGTTTTTGTCTTCCTTTTGTATTTTCAGGATGAAATGAGCTCAAAATCACAAAAGAAGCAAAAAGACCCCTAATTCTACCATAAATACAAGAAAAGGAACAAAAGTGGACTGCCCGGACCCTCAACGGCACCTCCCAAGACAAAGAGAAGAAAACAGAGTCTGAACACGCCCCGTGTCCAGCGAACACGGGGGCGTGCCCAGGAAGCAGCAGATAAGACAAACCAGTAGAAGCTTCTATTGCTGGGCACGGGGCCGTGTCCAGCGAGCACGGGGGCGTGTTGAAAGTACAGCAGGCGCATTAATTGTAATTCGCAATTACAATTAATGAAGAGAGAGAGTGTCAGACGGGCACGGGGCCGTGTCCAGCGGACACGGGGCCGTGTCCAGCGGACACGGGGCCGTGTCCAGCGTTCTGTCCAGCCTATAAATAGAGGAGCTTGGTTTCATTCTCTCTCATCCCTTGGCACACCACCTCTCTCACACCTCATCCACCACCCACCACCACCATAACACCATCATCCACCACCATCATCCATTGTCCATCGTAGAGTGTGTGAGTCGTCTCGGGATCCAAGATTGATCGTAAGAGTTCTTGACAATCAAGGCCATGTTTGCCTAAGTCTCTTACATCACTTGGTGAAGACAAGTGTTTAGTATAATACTTTTTATTTTTAATCTTTTGCACTTTTTATTTGGTTTTGTATTAATGACTTTAATAACTAGTTACTTATGTTGAAGGTGATCTTTCCTTATCGTTTGTCCGTGGTGTCTTGGCATTATTTTACTGTCTATATAAAATAAAAGATTTTCATCATTCATATCTCCACGGTCTATATGGAGGTATGTTGGCTACCTGGTCGGGGGTTAAGGGAACGGTTTGGTAAAGGTCTTGCCCTTGTTCAGCGTTTAGAGGTCCTGCTTGGGACCTGGGTCAAATTTAGTAGGATCTCCTTCAATGCCCATAGGTATTGGATGGCGGGGATCCAAACTCTTTGACCCCCTCATAAGCTAACTACTATTAATACTATAACCCGGCTATTTAGGACTGTATCCCTGCTGACTCAGACTACTTAGCCGAGGGTAACGCCACCGCCAAAAGCGGGGCCTACCATAATTTGCATTAATAACTTAATTCATTATCTTTCAATAATCCGACCCTTTAGGATTGTATCCTTGCTGACTCAAACTACTGGGTTGAGGGTAACGTCACCTTCAAAAGAGGGGCCTACTACAATAACTAAGATAATCTCTTAAACAAGTGCAAAAGTGCGAAAATAATCAAAGGTTATACTAATACACGTGTCGGATCCAAGTGATTCATCTTGTCTATCTGTTTTTATTTTATTTTATTTTTCAGCATTTAGTTAGTTTTTATTTTTCTTAGTTTAAAACATTTTTCTAACTTTTTGATTTGGTTAGACGTTGAGGATAAACCGGTATTAAAAGCTCTTGTGTCCTTGGACGACCTCGGTATCTTACCAACACTATACTACGTCCACGATGGGTGCACTTGCCCATATGTGTGTTTAGTGTTAGTGAATATCGTGTTTTATAAATTTAAAACTTGGTTAAAAGTGTAAAAAGGGCTTAATTATATATTAAAAACATATACACACTGACACGCATCAAGTTTTTGGCGCCGTTGCCGGGGACACAAGGATTTTAAGAAAGCTTAAAATCGACGGCCTAATCAGTTTTTCAAAACCTTTTTAAAACGCGCGCATTTTTCTGCATTTTAGTTTAGTTTTGCATTTACAGTAGCCTGAACACGGGGCCGTGCTCGCTGAACACGCCCCCGTGCTGCATATTTTAGAGTAGATACCCAGATACAGAGTCTGAACACGGGGCCGTGCTCGCTGAACACGCCCCCGTGCTCGACGTGACCAGTAAATTTAATTAAAACGCCCAGATACAGTCCCTGAACACGGGGCCGTGTTCACTCAACACGGGGTCGTGTCCAGCTTCTGTTTCCGTCTTATTTTTGTTTTCTGGTCCCGAGACTCAGTTGTGATCTGTTGAGTGATTCTTATGGATCAATACTCAAGAGGTTACAACTACACCTATGATGAGGATGATTATAGGGGTAATTATTGCACTAATTGTCGTAATGCACGCTCGGTTCAATATAGTACTTCATATCAACCATCCAATTCATACAACCATTATGAGGAGCCCAGGTACGAGCCATCAACTTCATACACATCCTATGAAGACCCAAGGTATGAACCTCCTCCCTCATACTCATATTTTGACGAACCAAGGTATGAGCCTTCATACTCATACTTTGAGGACTCAAGATATGAGCCACCACCTTCATATTCTTATTATGAGGAACCATGGCGTGAACAACCCACCTCATATGAGTACTATGAAGAACAAAGTTTCGACCCTTATCCATCATACACTTACAATGAAGAACAATGGTGTGAATCATCTACTTCATATGAGTACTATGAGGAACCAAGGATCGAACAACCGGATTCAAGCTTTGAGGATCCAAATTCTTTCAATCTCACCGAAGTAACTAATAGGATATAAGAACACATTAAAACTATCCAACGTTGCATAAAAGAATCTCGCGCAAGGGAAGAGGAATCCCGCGCAAGAGAAGAGTTAAAAAATGATAATAACGTAGAGATAGTTGAAAGTGTAAAAATGGAAGAACAAGAAAGTGAAAAACAGACACATGAGTTAAACAACGAAAATGGTGAGTCCGATAACGTTAAAATTCAAGAAGAGTCTAATTTTGAGGAAATTATTCTCTTGTCACCTACTTTCGAAAATCATTGTTTAATAACCCCTCATGCCAAGTTTTTAAAAGAGTTAAACACTAATGCTAAAATCAATGACTTAGTAAGTGTTAAGTTAACTAATGATCAAACCTCGCTAATAAAAGAAGATCCTTTTGAAATTAACATTACACCGATTCCATGTTTCTTTCAAAATTCGTTTATTAGCAATATCACTATTGATAAAGATCTTTGTGTTAACATAATGCCTAACTACATTTTTGAAAAGTTAAGTATTAGTGATTTCACTCCACTTCAAATACCCATTTTTCTATCCGACCGAAAAGTAATGAAATCAATCGGTGTAATTGAAGATGTTTTGGTTCAAACAAATCAAATGGTAATCCCAACCGACTTCGTCATCTTAGATGATGCCCCCCTAGTCTTGGGAAAACCTTTTGTGCAAACTCACAAAGCTTTGAAAAACCGGAAATTCAACAATCTACCTCTTCAATTAGGGGCATTCAAAAGGAGCATAGATCTTGAGCGCTCAATGAAATATCCTTTTGGCAATAATGACCCCCTAATTGAAGATGAAGCTGAGCCACCCGATACAACCGACGAAGAAGACCACTTTGTCGATGAAGAGGTAGCCATAGAACAAACTTTTAAAGTTCTTGATCTAGATGAGCCACAAAATAAGGTGTCTCCTAAAGACCCACCCATTGAGCTCAAAGAACTTCCTAAAGGTTTGGAATATGCTTTTCTAGGCAAAGATGGTAGTTTACCTGTAATTATTTCGTCTAAATTAACTAGCATAGAAAAAGGAAAATTAGTTAACCTACTTAAAAAACACAAAAATGCGATCGCTTGGAAGCTTGTAGATATTAAAGGAATAAGTCCTTCCATGTGCACGCACAAAATTCTAATGAATGATGACTACAAAACAGTGATTCAACCACAACGAAGAGTGAACCCCAATGTTCAAGAAGTGGTTAAAAATGAAGTCATCAAGCTACTCGACGCCGGACTAATCTACCCTATCTCCGATAGCCCGTGGGTAAGTCCCGTCCAAGTAGTCCCAAAGAAAGGAGGTATGACGGTAATAACTAATGAGAAAAATGAATTAATACCCACGAGAACCGTCACAGGATGGAGAGTCTGTATAGATTATAGGAGATTAAATGAAGCAACAAGGAAAGACCACTTTCCTTTACCATTCATTGATCAAATGTTAGAAAGATTATCCGGTCATAAATTTTATTGTTTCTTAGATGGTTTTTCAGGTTACTTCCAAATACCGATAGCACCAGAAGACCAAGAGAAAACAACTTTCACATGCCCCTACGGAACTTTTGCATATCGACGCATGCCATTCGGTCTATGTAATGCACGTGCAACATTCCAACGTTGTATGGTCGCCATTTTCCATGATATGATTGAAAAAACCATGGAAGTCTTCATGGATGACTTTTCCATCTTTGGAGACTCATATGATCAATGCCTCGATAATCTTGAACGAATGCTATCCCGATGTGAGGAAACTAACCTCGCCCTTAACTGGGAAAAATGCCATTTCATGGTAACAGAGGGAATAGTACTCGGGCATAAAATCTCAAGCGAAGGAATGGAAGTTGATCGAGCAAAAATAGAGACTATTTCTCGATTACCTCCTCCATCCTCCGTGCGAGCCATCAGAAGTTTCCTAGGGCATGCCGGATTCTATAGAAGGTTTATCAAGGACTTTTCGAAAATTTCAAGACCTCTAACAAAATTGCTTGAAAAAGATGCACCCTTCATCTTTGACAAGGAATGCAATCAAGCATTTCTAACCCTCAAGGAAATGCTAGTCAATGCACCTATCATGATAGCGCCAGATTGGAAATTTCCTTTCGAAATCATGTGCGATGCAAGCGACTTTGCTGTTGGAGCAGTCTTGGGACAAAGAAAAGAAAAACATTTCCACCCAATTTATTATGCTAATAAAACTCTAAATGATGCACAAGAAAATTATACAACTACTGAGAAAGAGTTACTAGCGGTGGTATTTGCTTTTGATAAATTTCGTTCTTATCTTGTTCTTTCTAAAACAATAGTTTATACAAACCATGCAGCCATCAGGTACCTCTTCAAGAAGCAAGACGCAAAACCCCGTTTGATAAGATGGATTCTACTCCTCCAAGAATTCGACATTGAAATAAAGGACAAAAGAGGAGCAGAAAACACTGCTGCGGATCATCTCTCGCGCTTAGAAGACCCAGCTTTGGAGACAACCAGGGACGAGCAAATCAACGAAAAATTTCCCACAGAGTCCCTGGAAATGATGGAAAGCAGATAAGAACCATGGTATGCCGACTACGCTAATTTCTTAGCCAGCGGTATAGTCACCAAAGGATGGCCACATCATCAAAGAAAAAAATTCTTTGCTGATGTAAAGCATTACTTTTGGGAAGACCCCTATCTTTTCAAAATGTGTGCCGACCAACTCATCCGAAGGTGTGTCCATGGTAATGAAGCACGAAGAATACTCCGTCATTGTCATGAAGGTCCATACGGAGGACATAATGGTGCTGCAAGTACCGCAAGAAAGGTATTTGATTCGGGATTTTACTGGCCAACCATTTACAAGGATGCACAAAACCTTGTAAAGACATGTGATGCCTGCCAAAGATCAGGTAATATTTCTTCCAAAAACGAAATGCCTCAAAATGGCATTCTCGTTTGTGAAATCTTTGATGTGTGGGGACTCGATTTCATGGGACCCTTCCCACCTTCAAAGGGAAACAAATATATACTTGTGGCAGTCGATTACTTGTCTAAATGGGCAGAGGCCGAGGCTCTTCCAACAAATGATGGAAGAGTAGTGGTAAAATTCCTGAAAAAGTTGTTCTCTCGTTTTGGGACACCAAAGGCATTAATAAGTGATAGAGGTACCCATTTTTGCAATCATCAACTCGAAAAAATATTAACAAGGTATGGGGTCTATCACCGGGTCTCAACAGCGTATCATCCTCAAACAAATGGGCAAGCCGAAGTGACTAATCGAGGTTTAAAAAGAATACTTGAAAAAACCGTAGGAATAAATAAAAAAGAATGGGCCGACAAACTAGACGACGCTTTATGGGCTTTTCGAACCGCTTATAAAACCACTATAGGCACAACCCCATATAAACTCGTCTATGGAAAAAGTTGTCACTTGCCAGTAGAAATCGCTCACAAAGCCTACTGGGCAATAAAAAACGTAAACTTAGACTTAGAAGTTGCCGGTAAAAATCGATTTTGTCAAATAAACGAATTAGAAGAACTTAGGAATTATGCATATTCTAACTCCGAAATTTATAAAGAAAGAATGAAAAATTTGCATGATAAATATATTAAATCTAATGAATTTCGGGTTGGAGACCAAGTTCTATTGTTTAATTCGCGACTTCGATTGTTCCCTGGTAAGTTAAAGTCTAGGTGGTCGGGACCTTTTTCAGTCACCCATGTTTTTCCACACGGTGCAGTAGAAATTAAAACTCGAAATGGGACACCATTTAAAGTCAATGGCCAACGGCTGAAACTCTACAGAGGATCCATCGAGGATGAGGAAGAGGAAATCGCACTTCAAACGGTCAACGAATAAACTCATACCCGACATGTTACAGGTAAGTATACGTTCAAAACCGGTAAAATCATCTAACCATTTTTCGGAAATAAGGGGCATGCACACGAACACGTAAAAAAAAAAAAAAAAAAAAAAAACTTCACCCGGCACGGGGCCGTGTCCGCTGGACACGGGGCCGTGTCGAGGCGACTGTCGGGATAAAACCCTCTTTTTCTATCAGTTACACCATTCCACACGCCCCGTTTCGCCGAAAACTCTCTGGTTAGAGGCGATTTTCTGCAGATTTCGAACGTCACCACCAAACCTAACAACGTTAAGGTATGATTCTATCCTTCTTAGTAGTTAGATTAGTTACTTGCATGTAGTTAAAACATCAAAAATTGGGGAAAATCTAGGGTTCTTCATGTTCATCCGGATCGAACTCAAAATTTTTGATGAAAATTGTTAGTAGTAGTTTAGAGTAGAGTAGTAGGAAGTAAATAGACATGTATTGTTGATAGATTTGTCCGATTTCCAACTAAAAACACAAACCCTTGTTCTTGAACCGAAAAACACAAAATTGAAAGGGTAAATGGTTTGATTTTGGAAAAATGACACTTAGGGTTTCATTTTCGGGGGAAACCGCTGCTACTAGGCTAAAAATTTTCAGGTTTTCGAAACCGGGACGAAAAAATGAAAATTAGGTGTTACAGACGCCTGGACACGGGGTCGTGTCCGCTGAACACGGGGCCGTGTCCAGCCCACTGTTTGCAGTTTTTCAACCTGAATTTCCATGTTTCGCACTAACTTTTGCTGTATTCTTTTCAGATGTCTAAATTCACACGGTTTAATGCCAGCGAACTTGACGCCAGGGCTCGCTACGAGGTCCTATAAACAAGGCCCGAAGAGTATCCAAGGCGGGCATGTACTGATTTGCTGACAATGGTAAACCAACTGGACCGCTTCAACAACATAGTGACGGGTCCACTGCACGTCGCATTGACTGCCCGACTTCGGTCGGTCCATCAATGCACAATGGAGTTCTATAGCACCTTCATTTTCAACTCGAGACGCGAACCATTTGATCATGACGCGGTCGAATTTCGATGTGGAGGTACGACCTATAGAACCTCCATGGCGCAGTTCGGATCAATCATTGGGCTGTACAAAGATGAAGAAGCGGGGAATGAAGAGAATACCGGGGGATTGCGAGACTTGGACGCAACTGAACGCCAAGCCGCATGGGCTCAAATCGGTGAAGGGATCTACAACCCAAGCAGCACAAAGAGCACCAAACTGAGGGACCCGTTATACCGCTACATCCACAGGCTCCTATCGTACTCGCTGAACCAATGCCACAACAGTAGTGGCGTTGTTGGGTTGAAAGATTTGGTTGTCCTTCACTGCATCCACAACCAGAAGCCTCTAGATGTTCCGTACCTCCTACTGCGAAACATGCACCTAAACCGCCTTGCCTCTGCTCCTACACCAATCTTCTTCGGAGGATGGGTGTACCGTCTCTTCAAGCACTTCACGAATATCCCAAGGTCCTTCGAAAGGAGTACATGGTCGGGACGGGTCGATTATCACATTTGCCGATCCATGAACTTGCTTTATGAAGCGGAGGACGGGACGGTGAGCTTTCAGAGAACGCAAGGCTATGCATGGAACCCGCAGGAGGCTCTAGTTCTTCATGCACCACATCCCCATTTTCAGTATCCACCCTAAGGCGATGCGGGCCAATCCTCCTCTCAAGGAGGTGGTTTTCCTAACTTTCAAAGTTTACATGATCTTTTGCAGGAAAACCTCATGTGCTCAAGGAACACCTACAACCTCGCCAACAACACACACCACCGGGTTGGAGCTATCGAACGCAACATTAACGATATACAAGATGATATCGGTAGCATCCGGGAGTACATGGCGAGGCAAGGGGGTGGAGGTGATGGTAGTGATGAAGACATGGAGTAGGAGGCTGGGAGGAACAAGGGGCTAGCTGGTGATGAGCCCACAGGTTTGATTACCCTTCTTATCCATCGAACAATTCATGGCCTGCGTGCCATTTGTCAAACAATTTACTTTCCTTAACTTTTTTCTTTTTATCTTTATTTTGTTTTTACTTTATGTTTGGATAATATTTGACAATGGTAAGATTAGGATGGTTTGTGCTTGGTTGGATGGTATTGAATGATTGAACAGGTGCAATGCAAGGGTTAGAGTGCTAAACATTAGCACTTGCGGCCCTAGGATGAAGAAACCAGGGGAAAAACCTATTTTTGTGGCTAACAGACTGTCCACACGGGGACGTGTCCAGCCGACACGCCCCCGTGCCCATCTCCCAGTTCTGCTGTTTGGCTACTGACCTGCAGATTTTTGCCGGACACGTGGCCGTGTTCACCCAACACGCCCCCGTGTCCACCCTCTGTAAGTTTTTCGTTACTGGCAGTTCACCACGGGGCCGTGTCCAATGGACACGGGGCCGTGTCCAGAGCGCCAGTAACACAAAACTTTGTTTTTAAACACACTTTTACATATTCTAATCAACCAAAAACTTTATTTTTGGACACATTGAGGACAATGTGTAATTTAAGTGTGGGGGGGAATGCTAAAACCTTGAAATTTTGCAAAATCCTAAAACAAGCCTTACACAAAACTCTATTGGAACCGCTAAACACCCCAAATTTTTTTCAAAAACTTTTTCATTTTTTTTATTTACTTGTCTTAGTTTAAGTTGGGAATAACAAGTTATAAAAGGATTATATTTTTTTTATTTTACAACCGATAGCGTCGTGATAAAAAGAACTAACATAAGAAAATTATGAAACGGTATAACAAGTCTAGTTAAAAATTCGATTATATATGCTTGGTCACATTAAAAACCCATTCCCACAAAAGTGAGTTTTGAGCCTTTATTGAGCATAAAAATATACATATTTAGATTAAATGCTCATTTTTCGTTTCTTGTGTGAATAGCCGCTCGGTCTTTACAAATCTAGAACTTGCCACGACGATACATTCCCGGTCCTTACCAACTTAAATCCAAGTAAGTAAATGATGGAGGCATTAGGACTAACTATTTTTCTTTCAAAACCATTATTTTTCATTTTTTACCTACCCAAAATCCCCCTAGAAAAACCCCTTTGAGCCTAAACCTTTCATTTCATTACCCCCAAAACAATTTTTTTTTACCCACCAAAAAACCTTTTTCATTTTTTCACCCTTATTTTAGTAACAAGCTCGGTTTTTCATAAACATACCCTTTACGTGACGAAAAAAAAATATATATATGAATAATGAAGTCAAAAACAAACATAAGCTACAAAAGCTTGTTTGGAGAAATACTTCAAAAATAAATGTCACTAAAAATAAGGTATTTTACGAAAACCGACACTTGTTACGATTTTCGCCCTTTTTACTAACCACTAACCAACCACCCACCTTTAAACCCAAGCCTTCACCCCAAAAGTCCTCTTGATATTTACAAAGGTAAAAAGTTAAAAAGGAGGAGGATTGATCGCTTGGCAAGCCTATGGAAAACGTAAGTCCGTGCCGCTCTCGAGCGATTCACTTAAATATACACCTTCGGCCGAGTGATTGAGTGATCTCCCGTGAGGTATGTGAACTTGTATATAAATGGAATTTTAAAAAGGCATGTTATGCCCAAATAAGTAGTTTATCTTATGAAAAGTTCAAAATAAATCATGACGAATAGGATTGTAAATAAAATAAAAATAAAACCTATACAAACCTTGGATTCCCGACACTCTAGGACAAGCTAAAAAACTTCTCTTCTACCTATTCCATTTGGGAGTGTAAGCCACATTAAAAGAGTTTTGCTTGAGGACAAACAAAAGTTCAAGTGTGGGGGTATTTGATGTGTGTAAAATGCAACATATAAAACACATCAATTAAGGCATAAAACTAACCCTTTTTAAGTACTAATGTTGGAAAAAGAGTGTTTTTGTCTTCCTTTTGTATTTTCAGGATGAAATGAGCTCAAAATCACAAAAGAAGCAAAAAGACCCCTAATTCTACCATAAATACAAGAAAAGGAACAAAAGTGGACTGCCCGGACCCTCAACGGCACCTCACAAGACAAAGAGAAGAAAACAGAGTCTGAACACGCCCCGTGTCCAGCGAACACGGGGGCGTGCCCAGGAAGCAGCAGATAAGACAAACCAGTAGAAGCTTCTATTGCTGGGCACGGGGCCGTGTCCAGCGAGCACGGGGGCGTGTTGAAAGTACAACAGGCGCATTAATTGTAATTCGCAATTACAATTAATGAAGAGAGAGAGTGTCAGACGGGCACGGGGCCGTGTCCAGCGGACACGGGGCCGTGTCCAGCGTTCTGTCCAGCCTATAAATAGAGGAGCTTGGTTTCATTCTCTCTCATCCCTTGGCACACCACCTCTCTCACACCTCATCCACCACCCACCACCACCATAACACCATCATCCACCACCATCATCCATTGTCCATCGTAGAGTGTGTGAGTCGTCTCGGGATCCAAGATTGATCGTAAGAGTTCTTGACAATCAAGGCCATGTTTGCCTAAGTCTCTTACATCACTTGGTGAAGACAAGTGTTTAGTATAATACTTTTTATTTTTAATCTTTTGCACTTTTTATTTGGTTTTGTATTAATGACTTTAATAACTAGTTACTTATGTTGAAGGTGATCTTTCCTTATCGTTTGTCCGTGGTGTCTTGGCATTATTTTACTGTCTATATAAAATAAAAGATTTTCATCATTCATATCTCCACGGTCTATATGGAGGTATGTTGGCTACCTGGTCGGAGGTTAAGGGAACGGTTTGGTAAAGGTCTTGCCCTTGTTCAGCGTTTAGAGGTCCTGCTTGGGACCTGGGTCAAATTTAGTAGGATCTCCTTCAATGCCCATAGGTATTGGATGGCGGGGATCCAAACTCTTTGACCCCCTCATAAGCTAACTACTATTAATACTATAACCCGGCTATTTAGGACTGTATCCCTGCTGACTCAGACTACTTAGCCGAGGGTAACGTCACCGCCAAAAGCGGGGCCTACCATAATTTGCATTAATAACTTAATTCATTATCTTTCAATAATCCGACCCTTTAGGATTGTATCCTTGCTGACTCAAACTACTGGGTTGAGGGTAACGTCACCTTCAAAAAGGGGCATACTACAATAACTAAGATAATCTCTTAAACAAGTGCAAAAGTGCGAAAATAATCAAAGGTTATACTAATACACGTGTCGGATCCAAGTGATTCATCTTGTCTATCTGTTTTTATTTTATTTTATTTTTCAGCATTTAGTTAGTTTTTATTTTTCTTAGTTTAAAACATTTTTCTAACTTTTTGATTTGGTTAGACGTTGAGGATAAACCGGTATTAAAAGCTCTTGTGTCCTTGGACGACCTCGGTATCTTACCAACACTATACTACGTCCACGATGGGTGCACTTGCCCATATGTCTGTTTAGTGTTAGTGAATATCGTGTTTTATAAATTTAAAACTTGGTTAAAAGTGTAAAAAGGGCTTAATTATATATTAAAAACATATACACACTGACACGCATCATGATGCAGTATTGTACAAAAAGATGAATTTAATTATAAGTATTTGTAATATTTGTTTAACTAGGTTATGGCCCCGTGTGTTACACGGGTTGATTAATGAAAACGATATGATTTATTATTTGTAAATACTTATTAATTTTAATCTACTCTTGATAGTTTGATTGAACATACATGATAAATTCATCAGTTGTCATTAATAACATTGAATTTCATGGGATAAACCTCCTAAAATTATAAAATAAAAAACAAAGTCATCTAGATTCACAACAACAAAACTTGGGAAAAGTTGAATTAAAGAAAGCAATATTGGATTTTAATAATCTCAACTATTCGCCGTTGACCACTAACAGTTCCAATTTCAAAAATAACTACCGGTTGTCCTAACTTTTAACATATTGACTTCCAATATACTCTGACTAACAGAACCCTAATGTTGTTAGTCTCTGATCGCCGGAAAAACGTTTTTAGCCGGAAAAAGGTTCCTAAAGGTCCGATCTAAGGTTACAAAAAGGTTTTGGACGAAAATGTTTAGTTTTCCGGACAAAAAGAAGTTTTCCGGCGATGAAAGAATTTACGGCGGCCTCAATAATTGGGGCTTTTAGTAGAAAAAGGTTCCTAAAATAAGTAATAAGGTTACAAAGAGGTTTAAGACAGAAAAATTGAGTTTTTCGGTCAAAAACGCTTTTCCGATGACCGGAGACTAACGGCGTTAGGTTCTTGTTAGTAAGGGTCCATTGCAGGCCAATATGTTAATAGTTGGGACAACCAGTGGTTATTTTTAAGTTGGGGCTGTTGACAGCCAACGACGAATGTGTTATTATTGAAATCCAATATTCTCTAAAGAAACATGCAACTATTTTGATTCTTTTTTTACTCAGCTTTAATACTTTGTGTGCGTTACTTATTGAAAAGAAAAGTCTTGGTATCAATACATGCATCTCAACCCAATGGAAAATGTCCTCATTTTATTTCTTTTATTATATAACCTCGTGTATTGTACGAGTTGAATAAATGTAATTTTATATACCAAATAATAAAAAAGTTATATCTTTAAAAACCCTATGTATTATACAGGCTGAATAAATGTAATTTTGTATATTAAATAATAAAAAAATTATATCATTAAAAAAATCCCTCGTGTATTGTACATGTTACCTTAAAAATCTAAATCATTAGTAGAAGCCATGAGTTACCTATGCTTATTTTATTATAATTCAATTTTATTAATCCCTAATACTAAGTAAAGGCAGGATAAATATAAATTGAACAAAAATAGTAAAATATAAAATTCATATATTAAAATAATCTATTCTTTATTTGAATCTTATTAACAAATATTATCTATATCTATTTGTTTAGGATATATTCTTTATTTGAATTTTATTAAAAAATATTATTTATTTATATTTGTTTAGGGTAAAAGATAAAAAGATAAAATTTATAGATTTTTATTATAATTCAATTTTATTAATCCCTATTATTAAGTAAAGGCAGGATAAATATAAATTGGACAAAAATAGTAAAATATAAAATTCATAGATTAAAATAATATATTCTTTATTTGAATCTTATTAATAAATATTATCTATATCTATTTGTTTAGGATATATTCTTTTTTTGAATTTTATTAAAAAATATTATTTATTTCTATTTGTTTAGGGTAAAGAATAAAAAGATAAACTTTATGGATTAAAATAATATATTTTTTATTTAAATTTTATTAACAAATATTATCTATATCTATTTATTTAGGCGGGAAAAAACTGTTGAGATCACCTCATAGAGCGCCATGTGTCCCTTATATGTTTTACTTTATTATATGTATAGAAGATTTGGATATGTTTAGTTTGTTTGGATTGCTTAATTCACTATGTCTTTTATAAATTCATAACAAAAGAACCAACATCATTTTATATAAAAAAAAAACCAACTTAGTTACTTAAAAAAATAAAGTTCAAAAAGATACTAATAATAATATACTGCTTTTGCAAAAAATAAAAAATAAAAAATAAATCCTTCAGGAAACGTATAGACCTTATATGATTCCCCTGGTCTTTTGAAAAAAAAAATCCTTCAGGGAGCGTATGACCCTATACGCTTCCCCTAATCCCCTAATCATTAACTGACCATCTTCTGGAAAGTTTGTACTTCAAATACACATATAGGAAGTGTATTGCTCAATACGTTTGGACCCAGAAAAACCGTATTGCCCTATATACTTTCTATAGAGTTCAAGGGAAAGGATGTGCAAATAAAACGGAGGGATCTCTGGATAACAAAGCCTTTAATCAATGCCCTTAATCAATGGTAAGATTTATTGCTTTGAGGAGCGAACCGTACCAATAACATTAGGCTATAGGGTATGGTGGGATTTGGGTTGAGGCATTTATTGACACGTGGAATGAGAGGTCCCCCACCACTCAAATCTACGCCCAAGGGGTATGGTGGGGCTTGGGTTGGGGGCTTGGGTTTAGAGGCATGATTTTGGTTTGGCCATTGAGAGCCTGCCATGTCATTTACTACCCCGCCTCACGCCCGACTTCAAACCCACGCCAATGGGGGCCACGCCCAACCCAAGCCCCCAGGATGATTACTTGGACGTTTTACCCCAACCCACGCCCAAACCCCCGCCCCATACCTCACGGCCTTAGCAATGACATTTCTGTTGTCGCCAATGCCCAATAGTGTAAAGATAATTTATACTATTTTCTTACCGAACCACTATTCTTGGGTAGTCCCATTGTGATCAAGGATTATTTATTTGCCACCGAGATTATTCACTTAGTTTTTGTTTTCGCAAATTTGCGCCCTATATTTATAATTATATTTTAAAATTTTTCAATAACTGCTTTGCAACTGAAGTATAGTAATTGCAAATTTTGCTACCGTTCTGATTTCTAGTTAGTTATACTTAGGGGACTAGGGGTGGTTCACTAGTGATAGAATCTATCACTCCCACTATCCAATCAAGTCATGCCATGTGTACAACCAATATTCTATCACTAGTGATAGAAATGTAGGAGGGGTGGAATCACTAGTGATGGGATTCCAATGTACAAGTTATAATGCACAATGTACAAGTTAATACATATTCATTGATCAAGTTCAACGCGTTATACGTTTAACGCGTTTTCAAAATAACGCATGGTGGATTGAGAGGCGGCGGTGTTCCACCCCGTGGTAGAATTCATCACGGAAGATAACGTAAGTGCCCCGGGTCCTCTTAGGGGACTAGGGGTGGAATCACTAGTGATGGATTCCATCACTCCCACTATCCAATCAACTAATGCCATGTCATCAATCCAATTTCCATCACTAGTGATAGAAATGTAGGAGGGGTGGAATCACTAGTGATGGGTATTCCAATATACAAGTATTAATGCACAATGTACAAGTCATACCCTATAAAACTCAAAAGTTTCACGCGTGCTGGGTTTAACGCGTTTAAAATTCCACGCGTTATGAATTGTGTGGCGGCGGTGTTGCGTTGTTTTTTAACGCGTGAAACATGGTGATCACGGGGGTGCCCCGAGTCCTCTTATGGTTGCTACTATAATTACAATTACTATAAATCATTTTCATATTAGGTAGAGGTTTTTTGTAAAAAAAATGATTTTTTTTAGAAAGGTAAGAAAGAATTTACACCATTAGATCTTTGATTTAATGGTTGAGATCATAATGACAAAATTGTAAATAATGTTTACTATTAAACATATTAATTTTCTAGATTAAGGGTATATAGGTAAATTTAACATTTTTAAATTAAGAAACTAACATTAATGCACATGTAACTTCCCCCGTCTTTCTTAAATGTCAATAACTTTTTATACGTAACTTTTTTAAAAAAAAAAATTATACTATAATAACGACCGTTTTTTTATCTTTAATATGAGTACCATATTGTTAGGGCTGTAAACTAACCGAACGAACACGAACAAGGCCTTGTTCGTGTTCGTTTGTAACACCTCGAATTTTTGTGTCCAATAGTGTGTTAACACGTGCCATTTGATTACACGTGGCATCTATAATAAATAAAGGACTAATTTTGACAAACCTTGAAATTATATAAATTCGAGGGTTATAAATGTCAACAAGGGTAAATATACTGTATAGTAACCCTAAATAATGCTTGTACCTTCAAACGAATAAATCATAGATCGTACGGAAGCGAAACACGGAAGAAAGTGAGAAATTACGAACTACAGGGGTTAACTGTGTCAACATGTTTAATTATACCTCTGAGTGACCCTTTAACGTTCCCAAGGCTTCGTAACAGTATTATACACTCACTAGAATATAATGTATAAATTCCGCGAAGTTCCGTCTTAAAACGAGAAAGTTATACTCGAATTCGTATGAGAAGGGTTAAAAGCGTCAACAGTGAAAGTTAAGGCTTTCCAAATAATTAATAAACTAACCGGGGACTTTATAATGCGGGTAAATAACACGAGGCCCCTATCGATAAATAACCGAGGGCCAAACCGCAAAGTTACCCCTTCAAACCCGAAAGGTCAGGTAAATCATTACGAAAGATTTCGTTATTAATTACCGGATTCTGATAATCATTACAAAAGATTTAAAATTTCTGGAAATCTGGCCTCTCGCGACCCGCGTTAAGTAATCGCCTAAGTGTAGGCGGGTCGCGAGCCTCCTAAAATACGCGCCTGATATTTGAATATCAGGCGACCCGCGTTAAACAAGCATGGGACTCCCATGCGGGTCGCGTAAAGTGCCCAGATGCAGAAACTTTGTAGTTTCTTGCCTTTTGAGCATTGTGAACGATCAAACCTCAATAAATGGGGCATGGGCACCCTACACTTGACCCATACACCTTAGGGACACTTGCCCATGATCCATGATCAAATGTAGGCTGAGTTGTGATGATCTTGAAGGCTTAGTTTCACTATAAATAGCCAAGTTTGGCTCATAACATTCACACAACACAAAACACACTATCTGATCATTCTAAGAAGCTCTCAAGCATCCCTCTGAGTTCTTAAGTCTTCCCTCAACTTCTGTAAGTGATCTAACCCTTTGTGGTTTCACATTTCCTTAGTAAATGGCTAAGAACCAAACCGTCGTAAATACGGTTTGACTTTAAAATAACTCAGTAATGGTTCAGTCTTATGACGGATCAAAAGTAGTTTTGAGTAGGTAATTATGTGGGTAATAAACCTCTAAAAGGGTTCCCCCTGATCACCACTCTAACTATGTCAAATATCAAGTCAAACGTGCGGTTAAAAAGTCAACAGAAAGCTATTTTAGCGATTTATGCATAATCTGTAATGTATATGTTATGAAACCTGTTTTGACACTTATAAAACATGATATTAAGTATATAAACTTATTTGCGCTCGTTTGAATCGATCATTTGCTATATTGACCCGGTTCGGAGCCGAATGTCGCAAAAGTTTGACTTTTGCTTTGACTTCAGTTCTGACCCGTTTTAGTGAGGTATAGATATGCCTTAGGACTCTCTTAGGACCAGGTCACATGTTGGTATAAACCTCTGTGATCGGTTCATGAGTTATCCGAGTCTTTTGCGCATTTCCGTCATTCGCCTAAAAGTTGACCGTAACGGCCTTTTGAAATTAAAACGAGTATTTCGGACACGTGAACGGACCAGAACCTTGCTTATTAAATTATAAGCATGTCCTTAAAGTTTCACGTCAATCCGAGGTCTAGAATGAGAGTTATGCTAAATGGCGCATTTAAAGTAAACTTTAGTAATTAACGGCGCAATTAGCATAACACCTATCTAAACCAAGATTTCGTCACCAAAACTTTACCCACTGTATTAAAATAATATTTTGGGAATTTTAAAGATTTTTAATAATTTTTACCTCGCTCATAACCTGCGGTTATGGCTACGGTTCGGTAAATACCGAATATGCCCTTTTTCGGCCAAAACATGAGTTCTACAAGGTCTTTTGACCCGATTCCAGTTGCTACTGATTCCAAATAATAAATAAAGTATTTTAAGCTTTATAAGCTGTTCGGGAAACTTAGATTTCCTGTAGAACTCGAAAAGCCCTTTTAAAGTCTTTAAAATGACCGAAAAACCCCTACGGGGCATAATATTAACTTAAACTCGTTACGGGCGTCACGGAAGGTATCCTACTGATACCACAACCCATTTAAGGCATATTGACTTAGGAAATAAGCGTACGACTCTCATGGTTAACCGTTTCGCCTATTGCGCGCACGGTTCGGCTTATGAAACTAGTTTTCATAAATTAGCCGATACGGGTCAAATTATATTATTTAAACCCCAAAATCCAGAGTGTGAACCTTGAACCCATATAAAACAAGTCTCTGAACTTGTTTGGGGCAGAATCACATTCCATTCTCGGTTTTCGCCTTTCGCGCGATTAAACCATATCTATATATATCGGAACCAACCGGTCTAGGCTACGGCCATTATAAAGACTCGTTAGGGTTATAAGAGGTTAATTAAAACCTTCGTTCCAGATTAGGAGCCCTAGTAAAAGCTATCGGTGATTTAATCCAAATTAAGGAAATATACTTGCAAAGGTAAATACTTTAACTTATTTCGCCTATATGGGCTTGGGTTACGGTATATTAATACCGCTTGATTGAGCATTATATTCTTCCATCGCTTAGGTGGTTAATTAAATAATATGATCGGCTCATTTAAACAGTTTTGTTTCTTAAAAGCCTTTGGGGGGTTTAATGACCGTTGTCCCGGATATCCTTGGCATCATTTTACGAAATGGCCACGACCATCGACATCCCGGTGTAGGCGTACACCCGGTATAAAGTGTCGACATTAAATTAAAAGACGTAGCCGTTGGTTTTTATACTACGGTTTTACGCAATGTGGTGTGTCTATAAATCTTTAACCCGGCACGACCCGGGCTACTGAACGCATAAAAGAACATGTAAAGCGTTCACAAGATTTTATTATAATTTTCCCAAGTTATAAAAGAGTTTGTGCCTTGTGCATTCAAATCAATTTTAATAAAAATTTTCAAATGTGTCAGTTGAATGTATTTACCAGTGTAAACTGACGTATTTTCCCCAAAAAGATTAAGTGCAGGTACTATTACGAAATGGGCTGGTATAGGCGTCTTAAGCATCGTACATAGTCTCGCAAACTCGATGCTGCATCCTGAATGAACAATATTTATTACTTTTGATCCGCTGTGGATATATTCAACTTCTGTAATACATTGATATTTACACACAACCAGAGGTTGAAGTTTTATATATTTATCTTTAAGCTTCCGCTGTGCATTATATAATTGGTGTTGGTTTGACTATATTGTTGCCAACATCGTCACGGTTAATCCCCCACGGGCCCACCGGTGAGACACGTGGAAAACGGGGTGTGACAGCGGTTGGTATCAGAGCCAACATTGAGCGAATTAAAACACTATCCTAATGTGTTTAATCTCAATGACACAATTGCACATACTTGAGTCTAGACAAGAACTTAGGACAAATTCGGCATTAATACTCCTTTTGTCTTTATTTTCAATTCAAATTTTAATAAGTTTTGGAGCAGGAAAAATGCCACCTGTTATATTCCGAGGAAGAGGAAGAGGGAGAAAGAGGCAGAGGAGAAATTCGTGACACATCACGATAACGAAGCTGGACCCATCTGGTACAAGAACATCCTTCAATGACAAGGAGCGAAGAACCACAACGACGAAGAGATCTTTACGAAACCCG